>NW_019272788.1:0-11689 GCF_002738345.1 Cucurbita maxima
TTGAAGGAGCAACTGCAATTCTTGTTGGACAAGGGTTTCATCTATCCTGAGGTATCCTCTTTAAGTGCTCCAGTTGATGGAGTTAATATAACTCATGCGAAAGCAATTTGGATCTTAGGCACTCTTAAAACATCAATTATAGTAAATAACTAGCATGTACATAAGTATTCAAACTCAAGGTCTTTGAGTACTAACCTTTTGTAGTTCAAATTCTTTTTTCCTCACGAACCGGTTTCGAACCACCACTAGTGTCTTCTTCACTATTCTCCGGCCTTAGAACGGGATTGTGGAATCCGGTGACTGACTAAACTTGGGAGGAATTTAATATATATGAAGAGAGAGTTTGTGAGAGTTTTGCTCAAGGTTTTTCAAAGGGAGAAGTTCCATGTACCTTGATCATTTTATTTATAGAGTCATGTTTGCATGTTCATGCAAATTTGAGATCACCGAATTTTTTTTTTTAATTCTTTTCAAATTTTGACACTCAAAATTCCACTCAAATGTTTGAGATTATGTGGCAAGCATGCAAGTTTGAGTTAACCAAATTTTGACACCTTAAAATTCCACTAACTAAAACATGGATTTTTCCATTAATTGAAGTCAACATTTTGACTTTCTTCATTTTAATTCAATAATTAATTTCAAATTAAAGTAATATTAAATGATTAATTAAACTATTTAATTAATATTTAATATTAATTTAAATGTCAATCCCAATCACACATATTTGATTAAAATATTTAAATCTTATTTAAATATCTCAGATTCTCTCTTTTTGTTTAATTCGTAAATAAAACAAAATTGCGGTTAAATATATCGTATATATGTAGCGCATATTCCCTAATTTGAGTTTAGGTTACATAATTTTATGCATAATAAACTTAAAACTTCAAGTCATTATCTTTAGAGTTTGTAGTGTTGTAACCCCATATAATGAAAAGATATAATATTATTGGCCCAAGAAGGTGCCGAAACCTGCGACTTTTGCGTTATTAGCACAACGCTCTAACCAACTAAACTAATAGGCCATAGGTTTTATTCATATTGTAGATCAATAGCTCCTAATCCAGTGAGTTTAGGTTACATAATTTTATGCATAATGAACTTAAAAACTTCTATTCATTATCTTTAAAGTTTGTAGTGCTGTAAACCCCATATATCATGGAAAGATATATTACTATTAAGAATTAGTGAAATTGGCCCAACCTGCAAACGACGCTCTAACCAATTAAGCTAATAGGCCATTGGTTTTATGCACATTGTAGATCAATAGCTCCCAATCTAGTGAGTTTAGGTTATATAATTTTATGCATAATACACTTAAAACTTCAAAGTCATTATCTTTAAAGTTTGTAGTGTTGTAACCCCATATCACGAAAAGATATATATTTCTATTAAGAATTAATGAAATTGGCCCATGCAGATGTCAAACCTGCGACCTCTGCATTATTATGTCAACACTCTAACCAACTAATCTAATAGGCCATAGGCTTTATGCACATTGTAGATCGATAGCTCCTAATCAAGTCAATCGAGTTTCGGTTACATAATTTTATGCTTAATAAATGAAAACTTGAAGTCATTATCTTTTAAAGTTTGTTATTTGTTACCACATAATTTTACGACTCATCAAAAATAAATTTTTTCTTAACGCTCCAGATGTTACCAATCGTCTTTAGAAAAACCGATCCATCGTCAACGCTCTAGATTTTATCAATCGAAGATTCGGAACAAGTAATCCAAATTCAAATCCGGTGAAAATTGTCAAAAGAAAATTAAACTTATTATTGTCGGGGTTCAAACTCATGTCTATCGAGTGACAAGCGGGAATACTCACTACTGTATTACATCGACCTCTGAAAAATATATTATTTGTTAACACACGAGAGAAAAAGGAATCCAATCCCGAATTTCGTTGTTGGGAAACAAACCCAAATCATCCGGTTCACCACTACCGAATTTCGAATTCAAAAGAAAATTAAAAATCGTCGCTGCGGGGGATCAAACTCGTGGGAGTACTCACCACTCTACAACGACGACTTTCGAAAAATATAATATTTGTAAACAAACAAGATTTTATCCATCGCCGTTACAAAAAGTAATTCAATTTTGAATCCGACTAAAATTGTAAAAACAAGATTAAACTTGTTATTGTTCGGGATCAAACTTGGGTCACTGAGTGACAAGCAGGAATGCTCGCCCTTGTATTACAACGACCTCTGGAACATAATAACTCGAATGACAAGCGGAAATACTCCCCATTGTACCACTAAAACGACTCATAAAAAATAAATTATTTGTTAACGCTCCAGATTTTACCAATCGTCTTTAGAAAAAGTGATCCATTGTCAACGCTCTAGATTTTATCAATCGAAGATTCGGAACAAGTAATCCAATTTCAAATGCGGTGCAAATTTTCAAAAGAAAATTAAGCTTATTATTGTCGGGGTTCAAACTCAGGTCTCTCGAGTGACAAGCGGGAATACTCACTACTGTATTACATCGACCTCTGAAAAATATGTTATTTGTTAACACACGAGAGAAAAAGGAATCCAATCCCGAATTTCGTTGTTGGGAAACAAACCCAAATAATCCGGTTCACCACTACCGAATTTCGAATTCAAAAGAAAATTAAAAATCGTCGCTGCGGGGGATCAAACTCGTGGGAGTACTCACCACTCTACAACGACGACTTTCGAAAAATATAATATTTGTTAACAAACCAGATTTTATCCATCGCCGTTACAAAAAGTAATTCAATTTTGAATCCGACTAAAATTGTAAAAACAAGATTAAACTTGTTATTGTTCGGGATCAAACTTGGGTCACTGAGTGACAAGCAGGAATGCTCGCCCTTGTATTACAACGACCTCTGGAACATAATAACTCGAATGACAAGCGGAAATACTCCCCATTGTACCACTAAAACGACTCATAAAAAATAAATTATTTGTTAACGCTCCAGATTTTACCAATCGTCTTTAGAAAAAGTGATCCATTGTCAACGCTCTAGATTTTATCAATCGAAGATTCGGAACAAGTAATCCAATTTCAAATGCGGTGCAAATTTTCAAAAGAAAATTAAGCTTATTATTGTCGGGGTTCAAACTCAGGTCTCTCGAGTGACAAGCGGGAATACTCACTACTGTATTACATCGACCTCTGAAAAATATATTATTTGTTAACACACGAGAGAAAAAGGAATCCAATCCCGAATTTCGTTGTTGGGAAACAAACCCAAATAATCCGGTTCACCACTACCGAATTTCGAATTCAAAAGAAAATTAAAAATCGTCGCTGCGGGGGATCAAACTCGTGGGAGTACTCACCACTCTACAACGACGACTTTCGAAAAATATAATATTTGTTAACAAACCAGATTTTATCCATCGCCGTTACAAAAAGTAATTCAATTTTGAATCCGACTAAAATTGTAAAAACAAGATTAAACTTGTTATTGTTCGGGATCAAACTTGGGTCACTGAGTGACAAGCAGGAATGCTCGCCCTTGTATTACAACGACCTCTGGAACATAATAACTCGAATGACAAGCGGAAATACTCCCCATTGTACCACTAAAACGACTCATAAAAAATAAATTATTTGTTAACGCTCCAGATTTTACCAATCGTCTTTAGAAAAAGTGATCCATTGTCAACGCTCTAGATTTTATCAATCGAAGATTCGGAACAAGTAATCCAATTTCAAATGCGGTGCAAATTTTCAAAAGAAAATTAAGCTTATTATTGTCGGGGTTCAAACTCAGGTCTCTCGAGTGACAAGCGGGAATACTCACTACTGTATTACATCGACCTCTGAAAAATATATTATTTGTTAACACACGAGAGAAAAAGGAATCCAATCCCGAATTTCGTTGTTGGGAAACAAACCCAAATCATCCGGTTCACCACTACCGAATTTCGAATTCAAAAGAAAATTAAAAATCGTCGCTGCGGGGGATCAAACTCGTGGGAGTACTCACCACTCTACAACGACGACTTTCGAAAAATATAATATTTGTTAACAAACCAGATTTTATCCATCGCCGTTACAAAAAGTAATTCAATTTTGAATCCGACTAAAATTGTAAAAACAAGATTAAACTTGTTATTGTTCGGGATCAAACTTGGGTCACTGAGTGACAAGCAGGAATGCTCGCCCTTGTATTACAACGACCTCTGGAACATAATAACTCGAATGACAAGCGGAAATACTCCCCATTGTACCACTAAAACGACTCATAAAAAATAAATTATTTGTTAACGCTCCAGATTTTACCAATCGTCTTTAGAAAAAGTGATCCATTGTCAACGCTCTAGATTTTATCAATCGAAGATTCGGAACAAGTAATCCAATTTCAAATGCGGTGCAAATTTTCAAAAGAAAATTAAGCTTATTATTGTCGGGGTTCAAACTCAGGTCTCTCGAGTGACAAGCGGGAATACTCACTACTGTATTACATCGACCTCTGAAAAATATATTATTTGTTAACACACGAGAGAAAAAGGAATCCAATCCCGAATTTCGTTGTTGGGAAACAAACCCAAATCATCCGGTTCACCACTACCGAATTTCGAATTCAAAAGAAAATTAAAAATCGTCGCTGCGGGGGATCAAACTCGTGGGAGTACTCACCACTCTACAACGACGACTTTCGAAAAATATAATATTTGTTAACAAACCAGATTTTATCCATCGCCGTTACAAAAAGTAATTCAATTTTGAATCCGACTAAAATTGTAAAAACAAGATTAAACTTGTTATTGTTCGGGATCAAACTTGGGTCACTGAGTGACAAGCAGGAATGCTCGCCCTTGTATTACAACGACCTCTGGAACATAATAACTCGAATGACAAGCGGAAATACTCCCCATTGTACCACTAAAACGACTCATAAAAAATAAATTATTTGTTAACGCTCCAGATTTTACCAATCGTCTTTAGAAAAAGTGATCCATTGTCAACGCTCTAGATTTTATCAATCGAAGATTCGGAACAAGTAATCCAATTTCAAATGCGGTGCAAATTTTCAAAAGAAAATTAAGCTTATTATTGTCGGGGTTCAAACTCAGGTCTCTCGAGTGACAAGCGGGAATACTCACTACTGTATTACATCGACCTCTGAAAAATATATTATTTGTTAACACACGAGAGAAAAAGGAATCCAATCCCGAATTTCGTTGTTGGGAAACAAACCCAAATCATCCGGTTCACCACTACCGAATTTCGAATTCAAAAGAAAATTAAAAATCGTCGCTGCGGGGGATCAAACTCGTGGGAGTACTCACCACTCTACAACGACGACTTTCGAAAAATATAATATTTGTTAACAAACCAGATTTTATCCATCGCCGTTACAAAAAGTAATTCAATTTTGAATCCGACTAAAATTGTAAAAACAAGATTAAACTTGTTATTGTTCGGGATCAAACTTGGGTCACTGAGTGACAAGCAGGAATGCTCGCCCTTGTATTACAACGACCTCTGGAACATAATAACTCGAATGACAAGCGGAAATACTCCCCATTGTACCACTAAAACGACTCATAAAAAATAAATTATTTGTTAACGCTCCAGATTTTACCAATCGTCTTTAGAAAAAGTGATCCATTGTCAACGCTCTAGATTTTATCAATCGAAGATTCGGAACAAGTAATCCAATTTCAAATGCGGTGCAAATTTTCAAAAGAAAATTAAGCTTATTATTGTCGGGGTTCAAACTCAGGTCTCTCGAGTGACAAGCGGGAATACTCACTACTGTATTACATCGACCTCTGAAAAATATATTATTTGTTAACACACGAGAGAAAAAGGAATCCAATCCCGAATTTCGTTGTTGGGAAACAAACCCAAATCATCCGGTTCACCACTACCGAATTTCGAATTCAAAAGAAAATTAAAAATCGTCGCTGCGGGGGATCAAACTCGTGGGAGTACTCACCACTCTACAACGACGACTTTCGAAAAATATAATATTTGTTAACAAACCAGATTTTATCCATCGCCGTTACAAAAAGTAATTCAATTTTGAATCCGACTAAAATTGTAAAAACAAGATTAAACTTGTTATTGTTCGGGATCAAACTTGGGTCACTGAGTGACAAGCAGGAATGCTCGCCCTTGTATTACAACGACCTCTGGAACATAATAACTCGAATGACAAGCGGAAATACTCCCCATTGTACCACTAAAACGACTCATAAAAAATAAATTATTTGTTAACGCTCCAGATTTTACCAATCGTCTTTAGAAAAAGTGATCCATTGTCAACGCTCTAGATTTTATCAATCGAAGATTCGGAACAAGTAATCCAATTTCAAATGCGGTGCAAATTTTCAAAAGAAAATTAAGCTTATTATTGTCGGGGTTCAAACTCAGGTCTCTCGAGTGACAAGCGGGAATACTCACTACTGTATTACATCGACCTCTGAAAAATATATTATTTGTTAACACACGAGAGAAAAAGGAATCCAATCCCGAATTTCGTTGTTGGGAAACAAACCCAAATCATCCGGTTCACCACTACCGAATTTCGAATTCAAAAGAAAATTAAAAATCGTCGCTGCGGGGGATCAAACTCGTGGGAGTACTCACCACTCTACAACGACGACTTTCGAAAAATATAATATTTGTTAACAAACCAGATTTTATCCATCGCCGTTACAAAAAGTAATTCAATTTTGAATCCGACTAAAATTGTAAAAACAAGATTAAACTTGTTATTGTTCGGGATCAAACTCAGGTCAATTGAGTGACAAGCAGGAATGCTCACCCTTGTATTACAACGACCTCTGGAACATAATAACTCGAATGACAAGCGGAAATACTCCCCATTGTACCACTAAAACGACTCATAAAAAATAAATTATTTGTTAACGCTCCAGATTTTACCAATCGTCTTTAGAAAAAGTGATCCATTGTCAACGCTCTAGATTTTATCAATCGAAGATTCGGAACAAGTAATCCAATTTCAAATGCGGTGCAAATTTTCAAAAGAAAATTAAGCTTATTATTGTCGGGGTTCAAACTCAGGTCTCTCGAGTGACAAGCGGGAATACTCACTACTGTATTACATCGACCTCTGAAAAATATATTATTTGTTAACACACGAGAGAAAAAGGAATCCAATCCCGAATTTCGTTGTTGGGAAACAAACCCAAATCATCCGGTTCACCACTACCGAATTTCGAATTCAAAAGAAAATTAAAAATCGTCGCTGCGGGGGATCAAACTCGTGGGAGTACTCACCACTCTACAACGACGACTTTCGAAAAATATAATATTTGTTAACAAACCAGATTTTATCCATCGCCGTTACAAAAAGTAATTCAATTTTGAATCCGACTAAAATTGTAAAAACAAGATTAAACTTGTTATTGTTCGGGATCAAACTTGGGTCACTGAGTGACAAGCAGGAATGCTCGCCCTTGTATTACAACGACCTCTGGAACATAATAACTCGAATGACAAGCGGAAATACTCCCCATTGTACCACTAAAACGACTCATAAAAAATAAATTATTTGTTAACGCTCCAGATTTTACCAATCGTCTTTAGAAAAAGTGATCCATTGTCAACGCTCTAGATTTTATCAATCGAAGATTCGGAACAAGTAATCCAATTTCAAATGCGGTGCAAATTTTCAAAAGAAAATTAAGCTTATTATTGTCGGGGTTCAAACTCAGGTCTCTCGAGTGACAAGCGGGAATACTCACTACTGTATTACATCGACCTCTGAAAAATATATTATTTGTTAACACACGAGAGAAAAAGGAATCCAATCCCGAATTTCGTTGTTGGGAAACAAACCCAAATCATCCGGTTCACCACTACCGAATTTCGAATTCAAAAGAAAATTAAAAATCGTCGCTGCGGGGGATCAAACTCGTGGGAGTACTCACCACTCTACAACGACGACTTTCGAAAAATATAATATTTGTTAACAAACCAGATTTTATCCATCGCCGTTACAAAAAGTAATTCAATTTTGAATCCGACTAAAATTGTAAAAACAAGATTAAACTTGTTATTGTTCGGGATCAAACTTGGGTCACTGAGTGACAAGCAGGAATGCTCGCCCTTGTATTACAACGACCTCTGGAACATAATAACTCGAATGACAAGCGGAAATACTCCCCATTGTACCACTAAAACGACTCATAAAAAATAAATTATTTGTTAACGCTCCAGATTTTACCAATCGTCCTTAGAAAAAGTGATCCATTGTCAACGCTCTAGATTTTATCAATCGAAGATTCGGAACAAGTAATCCAATTTCAAATGCGGTGCAAATTTTCAAAAGAAAATTAAGCTTATTATTGTCGGGGTTCAAACTCAGGTCTCTCGAGTGACAAGCGGGAATACTCACTACTGTATTACATCGACCTCTGAAAAATATATTATTTGTTAACACACGAGAGAAAAAGGAATCCAATCCCGAATTTCGTTGTTGGGAAACAAACCCAAATAATCCGGTTCACCACTACCGAATTTCGAATTCAAAAGAAAATTAAAAATCGTCGCTGCGGGGGATCAAACTCGTGGGAGTACTCACCACTCTACAACGACGACTTTCGAAAAATATAATATTTGTTAACAAACCAGATTTTATTCATAGCCGTTACAAAAAGTAATTCAATTTTGAATCCGACTAAAATTGTAAAAACAAGATTAAACTTGTTATTGTTCGGGATCAAACTTGGGTCACTGAGTGACAAGCAGGAATGCTCGCCCTTGTATTACAACGACCTCTGGAACATAATAACTCGAATGACAAGCGGAAATACTCTCCATTGTATCACTAAAACGACTCATAAAAAATAAATTATTTGTTAACGCTCCAGATTTTACCAATCGTCTTTAGAAAAAGTGATTCATTGTCAACGCTCTAGATTTTATCAATCGAAGATTCGGGACAAGTAATCCAATTTCAAATGCGGTGCAAATTTTCAAAAGAAAATTAAGCTTATTATTGTCGGGGTTCAAACTCAGGTCTCTCGAGTGACAAGCGGGAATACTCACTACTGTATTACATCGACATCTGAAAAATATATTATTTGTCAACACAGGAGAGAAAAAGGAATCCAATCCCGAAATTCGTTGTTGGGAAACAAACCCAAATAGTCCAGTTCACCACTACCGAATTTCGAATTCAAAAGAAAATTAAAAATCTTCGCTGCGGGGGTTCAAACTCGTGGGAGTACTCACCACTCTACAACGACGACTTTCAAAAAATATAATATTTGTTAAAAAATAAGATTTTATCCATCGCAGTTACAAAAAGTAATTCAATTTTGAATCTGACTAAAATTGTAAAAACAAGATTAAACTTGTTATTGTTCGGGATCAAACTTGGGTCACTGAGTGACAAGCAGGAATGCTCGCCCTTGTATTACAACGATCTCTAGAACATAATAACTCGAATGACAAGTGGAAATACTCTCCATTATAGCACTAAAACAACTCATAAAAAATAAATTATTTGTTAAGGCTCCAGATTTTACCAATCGTCTTTAGAAAAAGTGATTCATTGTCAACGCTCTAGATTTTATCAATCGAAGATTCGGGACAAGTAATCAAATTTCAAATGCGGTGCAAATTTTCAAAAGAAAATTAAGCTTATTATTGTCGGAGTTCAAACTCAGGACTCTCCAGTGACAAGCGGGAATACTCACTACTGTATTACATCGACATCTGAAAAATATATTATTTGTCAACACAGGAGAGAAAAAGGAATCCAGTCCCGAAATTCGTTGTTGGGAAACAAACCCAAATAGTCCAGTTCACCACTACCGAATTTCAAATTCAAAAGAAAATTAAAAATCTTCGCTGCGGGGGTTCAAACTCGTGGGAGTACTCACCACTCTACAACGACGACTTTCAAAAAATATAATATTTGTTAAAAAATAAGATTTTATCCATCGCAGTTACAAAAAGTAATTCAATTTTGAATCTGACTAAAATTGTAAAAACAAGATTAAACTTGTTATTGTTCGGGATCAAACTTGGGTCACTGAGTGAGAAGCAGGAATGCTTGCCCTTGTATTACAACGATCTCTAGAACATAATAACTCGAATGACAAGTGGAAATACTCTCCATTATAGCACTAAAACGACTCATAAAAAATAAATTATTTGTTAAGGCTCCAGATTTTACCAATCGTCTTTAGAAAAAGTGATTCATTGTCAACGCTCCAGATTTTATCAATCGAAGATTCGGGACAAGTAATCTAATTTCAAATGCGGTGAAAATTTTCAAAAGAAAATTAAGCTTATTATTTTCGGGGTTCAAACTCAGGTCTCTCGAGTGACAAGTGGGAATACTCACTACTGTATTACATCGACCTCTGAAACATAAGTTATTTGTCAACACACGAGAGAAAAAGGAATCCAATCCCGAATTTTGTTGTTCGGAAACAAACCCAAATAGTCCGGCTCACCACTACCGAATTTCGAATTCAAAAGCAAATTAAAAAATCGTCGCTGCGGGGGATCAAACTCGTGGGAGTACTCACCACTCTACAATGACGACTTTCGAAAAATATAATATTTGCTAACAAACCAGATTTTATCCATCGCCGTGACAAAAAGTAATTCAATTTTGAATCCGACTAAAATTGTAAAATCAAGATTAAACTTGTTATTGTTCCGGATCAAACTTGGGTCACTGAGTGACAAGGAGGAATGCTCGCCCTTGTATTACAATGACCTCTGGAACATAATAACTCGAGTGACAAGCGGAAATACTCCCCATTATACCACCCCAACGACTCATAAAAAATAAATTATTTGTTAAATATCCAGATTTTACCAATCGTCTTTAGAAAAAGTGATCCATTGTCAACGCTTTAGATTTTATCAAGCGAAGATTCGGGACAAGTAATCCAATTTCAAATGCGGTGGAAATTTTCAAAAGAAAATTAAGCTTATTATTGTCGGGGTTCAAACTCAGGTCTCTCGAGTGACAAGCGGGAATACTCACTACTGTATTACATCGACATGTGAAAAATATATTATTTGTCAACACAGGAGAGAAAAAGAAATCCAATCCCGAATTTCGTTGTTGGGAAACAAACCCAAATAGTCCGGTTCACCACTACCGAATTTCGAATTCAAAAGAAAATTAAAAATCTTCGCTGCGGGGGATCAAACTCGTGGGAGTACTCACCACTCTACAACGACGACTTTCGAAAAATATAATATTTGTTAAAAAATAAGATATTATCCATCGCCGTTACAAAAAGTAATTCAATTTTGAATCTGACTAAAATTGTCAAAACAAGATTAAACTTGTTATTGTTCTGGATCAAACTCAGGTCACTCGAGTGACAAGCAGGAATGCTAAGCCTTGTATTACAACGACCTCTGAAACATAATATCTCGTATAACAAGTGGAAATACTCCCCATTGTACCACTACAGCGAGTCATAAAAAATAAATTATTTGTTAATGCTTCAGATTTTACCAATCGTCTTTAGAAAAAGTGATCCATTGTCAACGCTCTAGATTTTATCAATCGAAGATTCGGAACAAGTAATCCAATTTCAAATGCAGTGAAAATTATCAAAAGAAAATGAAGCTTATTATTGTCAGGGTTCAAACTCACGTCTCTCGAGTGACAAGCGAGAATACTCACTACTGTATTACATCGACCTATGAAAAATATATTATTTGTTAACACACGAGAGAA
>NW_019272789.1:0-10534 GCF_002738345.1 Cucurbita maxima
TATTCTAAATCATCAAGCCTAATCATTCCTCACAAAACTTCCAAAAAACGTCGACCGTGACTCGTTTTTTTTAGCACGTACTTCAAACGTCCCAGATTTGGGTTTCCGAAGTAGGGTTCGATTTGAAACAATCTTTTACTGTTTTATGCACTCCGTTTCTTTGAAATTCTATTCTAAATCATCAAGCCTAATCATTTCTCACAAAACTTCCAAAAAACGTCGACCGTGACTCGTTTTTTTTAGCACGTACTTCAAACGTCCCAGATTTTGGTTTCACAAATAGGGTTCGATTTGAAGCACACTTTTACTTTTTTATGCACTCCGTTTCTTCGAAATTCTATTCTAAATCATCAAGCCTAATCATTCCCCCAAAAACTTCCAAAAAACTTCGACCGCCAATCGGTTTTTTTAGCACGTACTTCAAACGTCCCAGATTTGGGTTTCCGAAGTAGGGTTCGACCGCCAATCGGTTTTTTTAGCACGTACTTCAAACGTCCCAGATTTGGGTTTCCGAAGTAGGGTTCTATTTGAATTACACTTTTACTTTTTTATGCACTCCGTTTCTTCGAAATTCTATTCTAAATCATCAAGATTAATCATTCCCCACAAAACTTCAAAAAAACGTCGACCGTGACTCGGTTTTTTTAGCACGTACTTCAAACGTCTCAGATTTGGGTTTCCGAAGTAGGGTTCGATTTGAAGCACACTTTTACTGTTTTATGCACTCCGTTTCTTCGAAATTCTATTATAAATCATCAAGCCGAATCATTCCCCCAAAAACTTCCAAAAAACTTCGACCGCCAATCGGTTTTTTTAGCACGTCCTTCAAACGTCCCAGATTTGGGTATCCGAAGTAGGGTTCGATTTGAAGCACACTTTTACTGTTTTATGNGTTTTTTTAGCACGTCCTTCAAACGTCCCAGATTTGGGTATCCGAAGTAGGGTTCGATTTGAAGCAATCTTTTACTGTTTTATGCACTCTGTTTCTTCGAAATTCTATTCTAAATCATCAAGCCTAATCATTCCTCACAAAACTTCAACAAAACGTCGACCGTGACTCGGTTTTTTTAGCACGTACTTCAAACGTCCCAGATTTGGGTTTCACATGTAGGGTTCGATTTGAAGCACACTTTTACTTTTTTATGCACTCCGTTTCTTCGAAATTCTATTCTAAATCATCAAGCCTAATCATTCCTCACGGTCGACATTTTTTGGAAGTTTTGTGAGAAATGATTAGGCTTGATGATTTAGAATAGAATTTCAACGAAACGGAGTGCATAAAACAGTAAAACTGTGCTTCAAATCGAACCTTACTTCGGTAACCCAAATCTGGGACTTTTGAAGTACGTGCTAAAAAACCGAGTCACGGTCGACGTTTTGTTGAAGTTTTGTGAGGAATGATAAGGCTTGATGATTTAGAATAGAATTTCAACGAAACGGAGTGCATAAAACAGTAAAACTGTGCTTCAAATCGAACCTTACTTCGGTAACCCAAATCTGGGACTTTTGAAGTACGTGCTAAAAAACCGAGTCACGGTCGACGTTTTGTTGAAGTTTTGTGAGGAATGATAAGGCTTGATGATTTAGAATAGAATTTCAACGAAACGGAGTGCATAAAACAGTAAAACTGTGCTTCAAATCGAACCTTACTTCGGTAACCCAAATCTGGGACTTTTGAAGTACGTGCTAAAAAACCGAGTCACGGTCGACGTTTTGTTGAAGTTTTGTGAGGAATGATAAGGCTTGATGATTTAGAATAGAATTTCAACGAAACGGAGTGCATAAAACAGTAAAACTGTGCTTCAAATCGAACCTTACTTCGGTAACCCAAATCTGGGACTTTTGAAGTACGTGCTAAAAAACCGAGTCACGGTCGACGTTTTGTTGAAGTTTTGTGAGGAATGATAAGGCTTGATGATTTAGAATAGAATTTCAACGAAACGGAGTGCATAAAACAGTAAAACTGTGCTTCAAATCGAACCTTACTTCGGTAACCCAAATCTGGGACTTTTGAAGTACGTGCTAAAAAACCGAGTCACGGTCGACGTTTTGTTGAAGTTTTGTGAGGAATGATAAGGCTTGATGATTTAGAATAGAATTTCAACGAAACGGAGTGCATAAAACAGTAAAACTGTGCTTCAAATCGAACCTTACTTCGGTAACCCAAATCTGGGACTTTTGAAGTACGTGCTAAAAAACCGAGTCACGGTCGACGTTTTGTTGAAGTTTTGTGAGGAATGATAAGGCTTGATGATTTAGAATAGAATTTCAACGAAACGGAGTGCATAAAACAGTAAAACTGTGCTTCAAATCGAACCTTACTTCGGTAACCCAAATCTGGGACTTTTGAAGTACGTGCTAAAAAACCGAGTCACGGTCGACGTTTTGTTGAAGTTTTGTGAGGAATGATAAGGCTTGATGATTTAGAATAGAATTTCAACGAAACGGAGTGCATAAAACAGTAAAACTGTGCTTCAAATCGAACCTTACTTCGGTAACCCAAATCTGGGACTTTTGAAGTACGTGCTAAAAAACCGAGTCACGGTCGACGTTTTGTTGAAGTTTTGTGAGGAATGATAAGGCTTGATGATTTAGAATAGAATTTCAACGAAACGGAGTGCATAAAACAGTAAAACTGTGCTTCAAATCGAACCTTACTTCGGTAACCCAAATCTGGGACTTTTGAAGTACGTGCTAAAAAACCGAGTCACGGTCGACGTTTTGTTGAAGTTTTGTGAGGAATGATAAGGCTTGATGATTTAGAATAGAATTTCAACGAAACGGAGTGCATAAAACAGTAAAACTGTGCTTCAAATCGAACCTTACTTCGGTAACCCAAATCTGGGACTTTTGAAGTACGTGCTAAAAAACCGAGTCACGGTCGACGTTTTGTTGAAGTTTTGTGAGGAATGATAAGGCTTGATGATTTAGAATAGAATTTCAACGAAACGGAGTGCATAAAACAGTAAAACTGTGCTTCAAATCGAACCTTACTTCGGTAACCCAAATCTGGGACTTTTGAAGTACGTGCTAAAAAACCGAGTCACGGTCGACGTTTTGTTGAAGTTTTGTGAGGAATGATAAGGCTTGATGATTTAGAATAGAATTTCAACGAAACGGAGTGCATAAAACAGTAAAACTGTGCTTCAAATCGAACCTTACTTCGGTAACCCAAATCTGGGACTTTTGAAGTACGTGCTAAAAAACCGAGTCACGGTCGACGTTTTGTTGAAGTTTTGTGAGGAATGATAAGGCTTGATGATTTAGAATAGAATTTCAACGAAACGGAGTGCATAAAACAGTAAAACTGTGCTTCAAATCGAACCTTACTTCGGTAACCCAAATCTGGGACTTTTGAAGTACGTGCTAAAAAACCGAGTCACGGTCGACGTTTTGTTGAAGTTTTGTGAGGAATGATAAGGCTTGATGATTTAGAATAGAATTTCAACGAAACGGAGTGCATAAAACAGTAAAACTGTGCTTCAAATCGAACCTTACTTCGGTAACCCAAATCTGGGACTTTTGAAGTACGTGCTAAAAAACCGAGTCACGGTCGACGTTTTGTTGAAGTTTTGTGAGGAATGATAAGGCTTGATGATTTAGAATAGAATTTCAACGAAACGGAGTGCATAAAACAGTAAAACTGTGCTTCAAATCGAACCTTACTTCGGTAACCCAAATCTGGGACTTTTGAAGTACGTGCTAAAAAACCGAGTCACGGTCGACGTTTTGTTGAAGTTTTGTGAGGAATGATAAGGCTTGATGATTTAGAATAGAATTTCAACGAAACGGAGTGCATAAAACAGTAAAACTGTGCTTCAAATCGAACCTTACTTCGGTAACCCAAATCTGGGACTTTTGAAGTACGTGCTAAAAAACCGAGTCACGGTCGACGTTTTTTTAGCACGTACTTCAAACGTCCCAGATTTGGGTTTCCGAAGTAGGGTTCGATTTGAAGCAATCTTTTACTGTTTTATGCACTCCGTTTCTTTGAAATTCTATTCTAAATCATCAAGCCTAATCATTTCTCACAAAACTTCCAAAAAACGTCGACCGTGACTCGTTTTTTTAGCACGTACTTCAAACGTCCCAGATTTTGGTTTCACAAATAGGGTTCGATTTGAAGCACACTTTTACTTTTTTATGCACTCCGTTTCTTCGAAATTCTATTCTAAATAATCAAGCCTAATCATTCCCCCAAAAACTTCCAAAAAACTTCGACCGCCAATCGGTTTTTTTAGCACGTACTTCAAACGTCCCAGATTTGGGTTTCCGAAGTAGGGTTCGATTTGAATTACACTTTTACTTTTTTATGCACTCCGTTTCTTCGAAATTCTATTCTAAATCATCAAGATTAATCATTCCCCACAAAACTTCAAAAAAACGTCGACCGTGACTCGGTTTTTTTAGCACGTACTTCAAACGTCTCAGATTTGGGTTTCCGAAGTAGGGTTCGATTTGAAGCACACTTTTACTGTTTTATGCACTCCGTTTCTTCGAAATTCTATTATAAATCATTAAGCCGAATCATTCCCCCAAAAACTTCCAAAAAACTTCGACCGCCAATCGGTTTTTTTAGCACGTCCTTCAAACGTCCCAGATTTGAGTATCCGAAGTAGGGTTCGATTTGAAGCAATCTTTTACTGTTTTATGCACTCTGTTTCTTCGAAATTCTATTCTAAATCATCAAGCCTAATCATTCCTCACAAAACTTCAAAAAAACGTCGACCGTGACTCGGTTTTTTTAGCACGTACTTCAAACGTCCCAGATTTGGGTTTCACATGTAGGGTTCGATTTGAAGCACACTTTTACTTTTTTATGCACTCCGTTTCTTCGAAATTCTATTTTAAATCATCAAGCCTAATCATTCCTCACAAAACTTCAAAAAAATGTCGACCGTGACTCGGTTTTTTTAGCACGTACTTCAAACGTCCCAGATTAGGGTTTCCGAAGTAGGGTTCGATTTGAAGCAATCTTTTACTATTTTATGCACTATGATTCTTCAAAATTCGATTCTAAATCATTATGCCGAATCATTCCCCACAAAACTTCCAAAAAACGTCGACCGTGACTCGGTTTTTTTAGCACGTACTTCAAACGTCCCAGATTTGGGTTTCCGAAGTAGGGTTCGATTTGAAGCACACTTTTACTGTTTTATGCACTCCGTTTCTTCGAAATTCTATTCTAAATCATCAAGCCTAATCATTCCCCCCAAAACTTCCAAAAAACTTCGACCGTGACTCGGTTTTTTTAGCACGTACTTCAAACGTCCCAGATTTGGGTTTCCGAAGTAGGGTTCGATTTGAAGCACACTTTTTCTTTTTTATTCACTCCGTTTCTTCGAAATTCTATTCTAAATCATCAAGCCTAATCATTCCCCCCAAAACTTCCAAAAAACTTCGACCGTCAATCGGTTTTTTTAGAACGTACTTCAAACGTCTTAGATTTGGGTTTCCGAAGTAGGGTTCAATTTGAAGCACACTTTTACTGTTTTATGCACTCCGTTTCTTCGAAATTCTATTCTAAATCATCAAGCCTAATCATTCCCCACAAAACTTCCAAAAAACGTCGACCGTGACTCGGTTTTTTTAGCACGTACTTCAAACGTCCCAGATTTGGGTTTCCGAAGTAGGGTTCGATTTGAAGCACACTTTTTCTTTTTTATTCACTCCGTTTCTTCGAAATTCTATTCTAAATCATCAAGCCTAATCATTCCCCCCAATAACTTCCGAAAAACTTCGACCATCAATCGGTTTTTTTAGCACGTACTTCAAACGTCCCAGATTTGGGTTTCTGAAGTAGGGTTCGATTTGAAACACTTTTTTACTGTTTTATCCACTCCGTTTCTTCGAAATTCTATTCTAAATCATCAAGCCTAATCATTCCCCCAAAAACTTCCAAAAAACTTCGACCGTGACTCGGTTTTTTTAACAGTACTTCAAACGTCCCCAGATTTGGGTTTCCGAAGTAAGGTTCGATTTGAAGCACACTTTTACTGTTTTATGCACTCCGTTTCTTCGAAATTCTATTCTAAATCATCAAGCCTAATCATTCCCCACAAAACTTCCAAAAAACGTCGAGCGTGACTCGGTTTTTTTAGCACGTACTTCAAACGTCCCAGATTTGGGTTTCCGAAGTAGGGTTCGATTTGAAGCACACTTTTACTGTTTTATGCACTCCGTTTCTTCGAAATTCTATTCTAAATCATCAAGCCTAATCATTCCCCACAAAACTTCCAAAAAACGTCGAGCGTGACTCGGTTTTTTTAGCACGTACTTCAAACGTCCCAGATTTGGGTTTCCGAAGTAGGGTTCGATTTGAAGCACACTTTTACTGTTTTATGCACTCCGTTTCTTCGAAATTCTATTCTAAATCATCAAGCCTAATCATTCCCCACAAAACTTCCAAAAAACGTCGAGCGTGACTCGGTTTTTTTAGCACGTACTTCAAACGTCCCAGATTTGGGTTTCCGAAGTAGGGTTCGATTTGAAGCACACTTTTACTGTTTTATGCACTCCGTTTCTTCGAAATTCTATTCTAAATCATCAAGCCTAATCATTCCCCACAAAACTTCCAAAAAACGTCGAGCGTGACTCGGTTTTTTTAGCACGTACTTCAAACGTCCCAGATTTGGGTTTCCGAAGTAGGGTTCGATTTGAAGCACACTTTTACTGTTTTATGCACTCCGTTTCTTCGAAATTCTATTCTAAATCATCAAGCCTAATCATTCCCCACAAAACTTCCAAAAAACGTCGAGCGTGACTCGGTTTTTTTAGCACGTACTTCAAACGTCCCAGATTTGGGTTTCCGAAGTAGGGTTCGATTTGAAGCACACTTTTACTGTTTTATGCACTCCGTTTCTTCTAAATTCTATTCTAAATCATCAAGCCTAATCATTCCCCACAAAACTTCCAAAAAACGTCGAGCGTGACTCGGTTTTTTTAGCACGTACTTCAAACGTCCCAGATTTGGGTTTCC
Organism: Cucurbita maxima; assembly: GCF_002738345.1. Taxonomy (NCBI): domain Eukaryota; kingdom Viridiplantae; phylum Streptophyta; class Magnoliopsida; order Cucurbitales; family Cucurbitaceae; genus Cucurbita; species Cucurbita maxima. The sequence continues at coordinate 6,980 of NW_019272789.1, forward strand.
GAAGTAGGGTTCGATTTGAAGCAATCTTTTACTGTTTTATGCACTCCTTTTCTTCGAAATTCTATTCTAAATCATCAAACCTAATCATTCCCCACAAAACTTCCAAAAAACGTCGACCGTGACTCGTTTTTTTTAACGGTACTTCAAACGTCCCAGATTTGGGTTTCCGAAGTAAGGTTCGATTTGAAGCAATCTTTTACTGTTTTATGCACTCTGTTTCTTCGAAATTCTATTCTAAATCATCAAGCCTAATCATTCCTCACAAAACTTCCAAAAAACGTCGACCGTGACTCGGTTTTTTTAGCACGTACTTCAAACGTCCCAGATTTGGGTTTCACAAGTAGGGTTCGATTTGAAACACACTTTTACTACTTTATGCACACCGTTTCTTCGAAATTCTATTCTAAATCATCAAGCCTAATCATTCCCCACAAAACTTCAAAAAAACGTCGACTGTGACTCGGTTTTTTTAGCACGTACTTCAAACGTCTCAGATTTGGGTTTCTGAAGTAGGGTTCGATTTGAAGCACACTTTTACTACTTTATGCACACCGTTTCTTCGAAATTCTATTCTAAATCATCAAGCCTAATCATTCCCCCCAAATTTTCCAAAAAACGTCGACCGTGACTCGGTTTTTTTAACGGTACTTCAAACGTCCAAGATTTGGGTTTCCGAAGTAAGGTTCGATTTGAAGCAATCTTTTACTGTTTTATTCACTCCGTTTCTTCGAAATTCTATTCTAAATCATCAAGCCTAATCATTCCTCACAAAACTTCCAAAAAACGTCGACCGTGACTCGGTTTTTTTAGAACGTACTTCAAACGTCCCAGATTTGGGTTTCTCCAAAAAACGTCGACCGTGACTCGGTTTTTTTAGAACGTACTTCAAACGTCCCAGATTTGGGTTTCACAAGTAGGGTTCGATTTGAAGCACACTTTTACTACTTTATGCACACCGTTTCTTGGAAATTCTATTCTAAATCATCAAGCCTAATCATTCCCCTCAAAACTTCAAAAAAACGTCGATCGTGACTCGGTTTTTTTAGCACGTACTTCAAACGTCCCAGATTTGGGTTTCCGAAGTAGGGTTCGATTTGAAGCACACTTTTACTGTTTTATCCACTCCGTTTCTTCGAAATTCTATTCTAAATCATCAAGCCTAATCATTCCCCCAAAAACTTCCAAAAAACTTCGACCGTGACTCGGTTTTTTTAACAGTACTTCAAACGTCCCAGATTTGGGTTTTCGAAGTAAGGTTCGATTTGAAGCAATCTTTTACTGTTTTATGCACTCCGTTTCTTTGAAATTCTATTCTAAATCATCAAGCCTAATCATTCCTCACAAAACTTCAAAAAAACGTCGACCGTGACTCGGTTTTTTAGCACGTACTTCAAACGTCCCAGATTTGGGTTTCACAAGTAGGGTTCGATTTGAAGCACACTTTTACTTTTTTATGCACTCCGTTTCTTCGAAATTCTATTTTAAATCATCAAGCCTAATCATTCCCCACAAAACTTCAAAAAAATGTCGACCGTGACTCGGTTTTTTTAGCACGTACTTCAAACGTCCCAGATTTGGGTTTCCGAAGTAGGGTTCGATTTGAAGCACACTTTTACTGTTTTATCCACTCCGTTTCTTCGAAATTCTATTCTAAATCATCAAGCCTAATCATTCCCCCAAAAACTTCCAAAAAACTTCGACCGTGACTCGGTTTTTTTAACAGTACTTCAAACGTCCCAGATTTGGGTTTCCGAAGTAAGGTTCGATTTGAAGCAATCTTTTACTGTTTTATGCACTCCGTTTCTTTGAAATTCTATTCTAAATCATCAAGCCTAATCATTCCTCACAAAACTTCAAAAAAACGTCGACCGTGACTCGGTTTTTTAGCACGTACTTCAAACGTCCCAGATTTAGGTTTCACAAGTAGGGTTCGATTTGAAGCACACTTTTACTTTTTTATGCATTCCGTTTCTTCGAAATTCTATTTTAAATCATCAAGCCTAATCATTCCCCACAAAACTTCAAAAAAATGTCGACCGTGACTCGGTTTTTTTAGCACGTACTTCAAACGTCCCAGATTTGGGTTTCCGAAGTAGGGTTCGATTTGAAGCACACTTTTTCTTTTTTATTCACTCCGTTTCTTCGAAATTCTATTCTAAATCATCAAGCCTAATCATTCCCCCCAAAACTTCCAAAAAACTTCGACAGTGACTCGGTTTTTTAGCACGTACTTCAAACGTCCCAGATTTGGGTTTCCGAAGTAGGGTTCAATTTCAAGCACACTTTTACTGTTTTATGCACTCCGTTTCTTCGAAATTCTATTCTAAATCATCAAGCCTAATCATTCCCCACAAAACTTCCAAAAAATGTCGACCGTCAATCGGTTTTTTTAGCACGTACTTCAAACGTCCCAGATTTGGGTTTCCGAAGTTGGGTTCGATTTGCAGCACAATTTTTCTGTTTTATGCACTCCGTTTCTTCGAAATTCTATTCTAAATCATCAAGCCTAATCATTCCCCACAAAACTTCCAAAAAATGTCGACCGTCAATCGGTTTTTTTAGCACGTACTTCAAACGTTCCAGATTTGGGTTTTTGAAGTTGGGTTCGATTTGAAGCACACTTTTATTGTTTGATGCACTCCGTTTCTTCGAAATTCTATTCTAAATCATCAAGCCTAATCATTCCCCCCAATAACTTCCGAAAAACTTCGACCATCAATCGGTTTTTTTATCCCGTACTTCAAACGTCCCAGATTTGGGTTTCTGAAGTAGGGTTCGATTTGAAACACTTTTTTACTGTTTTATGCACTCCGTTTCTTCGAAATTCTATTCTAAATCATCAAGCCTAATCATTCCCCCCAAAACTTCCAAAAACGTCGACNAAGCCTAATCATTCCCCCCAAAACTTCCAAAAACTTCGACAATCAATCGGTTTTTTTAGCACGTACTTCAAACGTCCCAGATTTGGGTTTCTGAAGTAGGGTTCGATTTGAAACATTTTTTTACTGTTTTATGCACTCTGTTTCTTCGAAATTATATTCTAAATCATCAAGCCTAATCATTCCTCACAAAACATTCGAAAAACGTCGACCGTGACTCGGTTTTTTTAGCACAAACTTCAAANATTCCCCCCAAAACTTCCAAAAACGTCGACCGTGACTCGGTTTTTTAAAAGTACTTCAAACGTCTCAGATTTGGGTTTCCGAAGTAGGGTTCGATTTGAAGTAATCTTTTACTGTTTTATGCACTCCGTTTATTCGAAATTCTATTCTAAATCATCAAGCCTAATTATTCCCCCCAATAACTTCCGAAAAACTTCGACCATCAATCGGTTTTTTTAGCACGTACTTCAAACATCCCAGATTAAGGGTTTCCGAAGAAGGGTTCCATTTGAAGCACACTTTTACTGTTTTATGGACTCCGTTTCTTCGAAATTCTATTGTAAATCATCAAGCCTAATCATTCCTCACAAAACTTCAAAAAACGTCGACCGTGACTCGGTTTTTTTAGCACGTACTTCAAACGTCCCAGATTTGGGTTTCCGAAGTAGGGTTC
>NW_019272789.1:10916-11643 GCF_002738345.1 Cucurbita maxima
CGTGACTCGGTTTTTTTAGCACGTACTTCAAACGTCCCAGATTTGGGTTTCCGAAGTAGGGTTCGATTTGAAGCATTTTTTTACTGTTTTATGCACTCTGTTTCTTCGAAATTACATTCTAAATCATCAAGCCAAATCATTCCTCACAAAACTTTCGAAAAACGTCGACCGTGAGTCGGTTTTTTTAGCACAAACTTCAAACGTCCCAGATTTGGGTTTCCGAAGTAGGGTTCGATTTGAAGCATTTTTTTACTGTTTTATGCACTCTGTTTCTTCGAAATTATATTCTAAATCATCAAGCCTAATCATTCCTCACAAAACATTCGAAAAACGTCGACCGTGAGTCGGTTTTTTTAGCACAAACTTCAAACGTCCCACTTTTGGGTTTCCGAAGTAGGGTTCGATTTGAAGCATTTTTTTACTGTTTTATGCACTCTGTTTCTTCGAAATTATATTCTAAATCATCAAGCCTAATCATTCCTCACAAAACTTTCGAAAAACGTCGACCGTGACTCGGTTTTTTTAGCACAAACTTCAAACGTCCCAGATTTGGGTTTCCGAAGTAGGGTTCGATTTGAAGCATTTTTTTACTGTTTTATGCACTCTTTTTCTTCGAAATTATATTCTATATCATCAAGCCTAATCATTCCTCAAAAAACTTTCGAAAAACGTCGACCGTGACTCGGTTTTTTTAGCACAAACTTCAAACGTCCCAGATTTGGGTTTC
>NW_019272790.1:0-11676 GCF_002738345.1 Cucurbita maxima
GTAATAGAAGACAAATATCCTATAATAAAAGATCAAATATGATATATATGGTAAGTTATAATTGTTGTGTTTTATGTCCTAAAACTCATAGTGTGTAAACAAAAACATATTTTATTTTCAATAAAGTTATTATTGTTGTTTATTTATTAAAGATTGTTATTGAATAAAGTGAACTTTACGATCATTAATCTAAATCCAGTAAATTTGGTTAACTCAAGTATGCATGCTTGCCACGTTATCCCAAATATTTGAGTGAAATTTTTAGTGTCAAAATTTGGTGATCTCAAATTTGCATGAACATGCAAACATGACTCTATAAATAGAGTGATCATAAAACATGAAATGTCTTCTTCTTGGTGAAAAACCTTGAGAAAAACATCTCACAAACACTCTCTTCATATATACAAAATCCCTCCCAAGCTTAGTCACTCACCGGATTCCACAATCCCGTTCTAAGGCCGGAGGATAGTGGAGAAGACACTAGTGGTGGCTCGAAACCGGTTCGTGAGGAAAAAAGAATTTGAACTACAAAAGGTTAGTATTCAAACTCATTAAGTTTTAATACTCATGAACATGCTAGTTATTTACTATAATTGATGTTCTAAAAGTGCCTAAGATCCAAATTGTTTCCGCATGTGTTATATTAACACCATCAATTGGTATTAGAGCAAGTTTTAGGCACTTTATTTACATTAATTTGATCATGGTGGGTACCATTTCTTGAATGAAATTTTGTGGTTCCTAAAGTGGATGGTTTTGGTTTTGGCATTTTTTTATGCTTTTATTTGATACAATTATTGTAATAAGCCTAATGTGTATGGGCTTTAATGAATGAAGAAAGGTTTGTAATTTTTATGGAATCATTAGAGTCCATTTTAGGTTGTAATTGATCGAAAATGGAAGAGATAGCAAGCTGAACCAAAGAAGCAGAGGGAAGAGGCAGTTCGGGTGGTTTTTCTGCCTTTGGGGTCTGGTTCAACGTTTTTAAGGGTTGGGTCGCCCAATTCCTGACCTCGGGAGCGGTTCAAGTTATTTTTAATTATTAATGTAATAATTTAGTTAATTGCTTGTTTTAAAATGTCAAAACCAATCCACTTTAGCGTATTTAATTAATTATGCATTATGAATGTATGTTTTAATTAAATAGAAAATGTATATGCACAAAGTATGTCATATAGATTTAAAATCTCACCATAGGCTAAGCATGTTTCATGCATTCCAAGTATGTTATAATTATTATAATTTATAGTATGCATGTTTAGGGTTCCATGAGTGATAGATATAAATTGTTATATTATTGCATGGAATGGATGATTATATAATTGTTATATAAAGCATGTTAGATGAATGTTATAGGTTATTTTCAACGTCATAAAACGAGATAGACGTTAAAATCTATAATAAAGTTAAGTACATGCTCATTCAGGGTTAAGAACCAAGCACGATCAATTTTAATAGTTAAAATCTTACGTTGACGGTTTACAAAACACCTACTACCTGGAGATCGGACCAGTACTTGAGCTTAGTTAGCCCAGTTTTATGAGCATGCTTAAGTGATATAAGTTTTAGAAAAATAACCTAGACTTAAGCTATATTTAATTAGTCGGAATATAACGAAGTAATAGGTATACCCAACCGTCTAAAATACTTAGTGGGAGGAAAAAGATATATGAGATACATCGTTTTCCTTTTACGCTCTCTGAAAAATTCACACCGTGAGATTCATGCTCGGCCTTGTGTCGCCCTGGGAGCGTCCTCCATTCGGAAGGTATTTGCATGAGTCAATAACAAGGTGAATAGAGAAAGTATTTATAGTAAGTGGGAGAAGGAAGTATATCAACACCTCCTATGGTCTCCACCACTAGGTTGCACCGTGAGATTCCCATGTTCCACCTACATGTTGCCCAAAAGCTACTACCCATTTGGAGGGTTGTAACATGGGAGTCGAAACAACACAAACTCTAAAAATGGATAGGATTTCTTAGGTCCGTTCCCAACTTTGGCTTTTTCGTTCGATAGCATTGTTAGGACCGATCTCTGAGGTCTGAAAATGGCGGGTCACACTTCCGAAGAATTACTAAGAGTTATGGAATCTCTAAAAGACATGAAGCCATAAAATACATTTACAACTGTCGTATGTAAGAAGCGACCTCAGTTAGAGAACATGTCCTAGACATGATGGTCAATTTCAATGTGACAAAAGAAAATGAAGTTGTCATTGATGAGAAGAGTCAAGTCAGTTCCGCACAAATGTGGTAATGAAAAAAATAGAATATAACTTGACTGCTCTTCTCAATGAGCTACAGACTTATCAATCCCTCTTAACGAACAAGGGACAAACAGGAGAAACAAATGTTGCTATCTCCAAAAAATTACTACGTGTATCGTACTAAGAAACTAAGCCTGGACCTTCAACTTCTAAAAGTGTTTTTGATGAAGAAGAAGGGTAAAGGGAAAAATAAGATTCCTACTAACCGCAAACACAAGGTTCAAAAAGCAGATAAAGAAAAATGTTTTCATTGCAACGAAAACGGGCACTGGAAGAGAAACTGCCCAAAATACATTGCAGAGAATAAAGCCGAAAAGACACAACAAGGTAAATATGATTTACTCGTTGTAGAAATATGTTCAGTAGAGTATGAAAACTCAACTTGGATACTAGATTCAGGGGCGACTAATCATATTTGTTCTTTTTACCAGGAAACTAGCTTCTGGAGAATGCTTGCGGACGGTGAGATAACACTCAAGGTTGGAACAGGAAAAGCTGTCTCAGCAAGATCAGTATGAAATTTAAAGTTGTTTTTTGGAGATAGATTCATTATATTAGATAATGTACTTTTTGTTCCTGAAATGAAAAGAAATCTAATATCTATCTCTTGTTCATTTGCAAAAGAGGTATTCATATTTGTTCTGCAAAATTAGAAAACAACTTATATATGTTAAAATCGAGCGAAATAAAAGCCATTTTAAATACCGAGATGTTTAAAAAAGCTGAAACTCAAAATAAATGACAAAAGATTTCTCCTAATACCTATCTTTGGCACTTAAGACTAGGCCACATTAATCTCAATAGGATTGATAGATTGGATAAAAATGGACTTCCAAATAAGTTAGAAGACAACTATTTACCTCCATGTGAGTCTTGTCTTGAGGGTAAAATGACTAAACGATCGTTTTTCGAAAAAGGTTATAGAGCCAAAGAAACCTTAGAACTCGTGCATACAGATCTCTGTGGTCCAATGAATGTCAAAGCACGAGGAGGGTATGAATATTTCATCAGATTTATTGAGGATTATTCAAGGTATGACTATCTTTATCTAATACGTCACAAGCTCGAAGCTCTTGAAAAATTCAGAGAGTATAAGACTGAGGTTGAGAATCTATTAGGTAAAATTATTAAAACACTTCGATCAGATCGAGGAGGAGAGTACATGGACTTAAGATTTTAGGACTATATGATAGAACATGGAATAAGGTCACAACTCTCAGCCCCTGGTATGCCTCAAGAAAATGGTGTATCAGAAAGGAGAAATAGAACTTTGTTAGACATGGTTCGATCTATGATGAGTTTCGCTCAATTACCCGATCCGTTTTGGGGATATGTAGTGGAGACTGCTACATGCATTTTGAACATGATTCCTACTAAGAGTGTTTCAGAAACACCTTATGAGTTATGAAAAGGGCGTAAAGGTAGTTTACGTCACTTCAGAATTTGGGGATGCACATGTGTTGGTGCAAAATTCCAAGAAATTAGGACGTCGTTCAAAATTATGTCTATTCGTAGGATACCCCAAAGAGACGAAAGATGGTTTGTTTTATGACCCTCAAGAAAATAGAGTGTTTGTATCAACAAACGCTACATTCTTAGAGGAAGATCACGTAAGAAATCATCAACCTCGTAGCGAACAAGTATTAAGTGAGATTTCTAAAGAAGCTACTGATACAACAACAAGAGTTGTTGATCAAGCTGGTCCTTCAATAAGAGTTGTTGATGGAGCTGACACTTCTGGTCAATCACATCCTTCTCAAGAGTTGAGAATGCCTCGACGTAGTGGGAGGGTTATAACTCAACCCGATCGTTACTTGGGTTTGGCAGAAACTCAAGTCATCATACCTGATGATGGCATTGAGGATCCATTGATCTATGAACAAGCAATGAATGATGAAGATAGAGATCAGTGGATTAAAGCCATGAATCTTGAAATGGAGTCAATGTACTTCAATTCAATCTGGGAACTTGTAGATCAACCAGATAGGGTAAAACCTATTGGTTGCAAGTGGATCTATAAGAGGAAACGAGACCAAATCGGTAAGGTACAGACCTTTAAAGCTCGACTAGTAGCAAAGGGTTATACCCAAAGAGAGGGGGTGAACTATGAAGAAACCTTCTCTCCTGTTGCTATGCTTAAATCGATTAGAATACTCTTGTCTATTGTCACATTTTATGATTATGAAATTTGGAAAATGGATGTTAAGACATCCTTTCTAAACGACAATCTTGAAGAGAGTATCTATATGGCTCAACCAGAGGGGTTCATTGAACAGGATCACGAGCAAAGGGTTTGCAAATTCAAAAGAACCAAGAAGCCATAAGCGAGGAAAACATATTGAGCCCAAATATCATCTCATAAGAGAGATTGTGTAACGAGGAGATGTGATCGTCACACAGATAGCTTCAGAGCACAACATTGCTGATCCATTTACAAAGCCCCTCACGGCTAAAGTGTTTGAAGGGCACCTAGTGAGTCTAGGACTACGAGTTATGTAATCTAGGGCAAGTGGGAGAAAAGGCATGAGTATGTGATGCCCTAGTTTATTGTATTTATGTCTTTCTCTCTACTCAACGTTATAAAACCCCACTAGAGTTTTAGTCCAAGTGGGAGTTTGTTGGGTTTTATGTCCTAAAACTCATAGTTTGTAAACAAAAACATATTCTATTTTCAATAAAGTTATTATTGTTGTTTATTCAGTAAAGATTGTTATTGAATAAAGTGAACTTTACGATCATTAATCTAAATCCAATAAACTAAGAACACTCTGGCTATAGTATGATTACTTGAACTATATGTAGAGACATAAGAGTTGATCAAGTTCAAGTATATAGTCAAAATGATCTATAGTATAAGGATAAGGCTGAGTACCTTATTCTGGGGACACTATGGATGCGGCCCACTTTTGTATATGATATAAACAATGTGATCACTAAAATTGTACATGTGGAGACATGTGAGTGGGGGCGTCCTATGCAATGAGTATTGCATAAGATCGGACCATGAAGAAAATCACTCTCACTTTATAATGTCGTTTACTGTTGAGACTGATTTTCTTTTCATTCGATGACCTAAGTAACTCGATCTTAATCTTGAGCTAACCATGAACTTCTTGTTTATTCGGAATTATCCTTAGATTTGCATGGGTGAGAGTGGCTCAAGTTCGCCAACTCAATAGGTCTCTCATTTCAGGGGTAAGACTGGGTAAATGGCTGAGGACGTGGGGTGCAAGATGGAATTCACTCCTACCCACTTTTAGGGATAGAAGAGAGGTAGTTCCCTTAATTACTGACTCCAGGTCTTGAATAAGGGGCCCCACCCTCTCATTGGCCTGAGAGGGATCCGGTTTACTGGTTGGACCACAAACCAATTGTTCATTAGAGGATCAGTGAGACATAAGAAACAAGAAGTAACTTCAGGGGTAAAACGGTAAATTGACCCAGCTCTAGTTACGAACAACCTGTGAAGGATCGACTTACTAATCATGGTTATATCAAATGGACAAAAATATATCTATAGTGAGGGGAGTGCAACTACTAGGCTATAGTGGAATGTCCTAGTACTTAACGAATGTTGGTTAACAAAGTTAATGAGTTTAACCGGTTAATCTTGGATCGTTGGAGCCCATGATCTATAGGTCCATTAGGTCCCTCTGGTAGCTCATATCGGACTAAACCATAGAACAGTGTGACGAGTGAGTTCGAAGTGTTCGAATTCAAATTAGGGAGAATGCACTACATATATACGATATATTTAACTGCATTTTTGTTTTATTTACGAATTAAACAAAAAGAAAGAATCTGAGATATTTAAATAAAATTTAATATCTTAATCAAATATGTGTCGGAATTAATTGGGATTGGCATTTGAATTAATATTAAATATTAATTAAATATTTAATTAATCATTAAATATTACTTTAATTTGAAATTTATAATTCAAATTGATTGTTGAATCAAAATGAAGAAAGTCAAAATGTTGACTTCATTTAATGGAAAAATCCATATTAGTGGAATTTTGAGGTGTCAAAATTTTGTTTAACCAAACTTGCATGTTTGCCAAATAAACCCTACAAATTTGAGTGTCAAAATTTGGTTAACTCAAGTATGCATGCTTGCCACGTAATCCCAAACATTTGAGTGGAATTTTTAGTGTCAAAATTTGGTGATCTCAAATTTGCATGAACATGCAAACATGACTCTATAAATAGAGTGATCATAAAACATGAAATGTCTTCTTCTTGGTGAAAAACCTTGAGAAAAACCTCTCACAAACACTCTCTTCATATATACAAAATCCCTCCCAAGTTTAGTCACTCACCGGATTCCACAATCCCGTTCTAAGGCCGGAGGATAGTGGAGAAGACACTAGTGGTGGTTCAAAACCGGTTTGTGAGGAAAAAAGAAATTGAACTACAAAAGGTTAGTATTCAAACTCATTAAGTTTTAATACTCATGAACATGCTAGTTATTTACTATAATTGATGTTCTAAAAGTGCCTAAGATCCAAATTGCTTCCGCATGTGTTATATAAACACCATCATTATAATCTCATGTATTTGCTAAAACCACCCGACATAAATGAAGTTCTCAAATAATCAAATAAATTATAAAGGATAGGGGAATAACAATAAATGAAAAGAGCTCTGATAGAACACAAATATCCTATAATAAAAGATCAAATATGATATATATGGTAAGTTATACTTTAGGACTAAATATCCTTAACATTAAAGAAAGACTTCTGACCTCACGAACCATTAGTATTTAATCATAAGGAAGAGTATTTGAAGCATTACATTGTTGCTGCATGACTAAGCTATTGCAAACATACTAAAAGGGTTCCTCTAAATTTTAACAAAATTTACATTAATCTTTGAAGATTCAATCTAGCTAGTTTTCATAACACTATATTATCCTCAAGCACTAAGATTCTTTCCAATTTACACCTTTCACAACTCAAGTTTTCATATTTCTTTTCTAATTTCTTTGTGTTGACTTTGTTGCCCAACAATTGGTGTATTCCCCTCATTGACCTTATTATGATAATATTTGATATGGACCAACAGACATCAATCATACAATATTCTTCAATGAAGATATGAAGAAAATATTGTTGAAATTATCAAAAGATATTTCAATTCATGGCACATTGAAGAAGAATGAAGTTTCATGTTATAAATTTTGGTGGATTACATTTTAGAGTAATTTAGAGTTATTGTATTTCATTAATGTATTTTAAGACTTTTTATTTACTTTAGGTTACAATTACATAATAGTTAATTATAGTCATAAAGTTACATAATAGTTAATTATAGTCATAAAGTATGAATGTTACAACTCTTGGAATGCCTTTAATAGTTTCATTTTGAGTCTATATAAAGCCATGTATATTGTATTTATAGGGAGACTTGGAAAATATAGTAAAAGGAGCATTTGTGCTTTTCTTTAGCTAATGGCTAAGTTTCTTTGCAATTATATGTAGTTTAAGTTGCATGTAGAATCATTCAAGCTCGACATGATCGATCTTGCTTGTGGAGTGATTCGAATCTCAAACAATGTTCTTGCCTTGAGATATTCGATCAACAAGGTAATCCGAATCTTACTCTCCTTATAGAGCGTGTGGGGCAACAAGGTAAACCATTTGATAGAGCTTGTGGGGCATTCTGATTATGGAATTCCCGACCTCTTACACAGGAATTGAGAATCATACTATTTGACCAAATGTCTTTCTTACTAATCTATCGTTTTTCGTTGCTAGTCCATGTGCTTTATGCACGTTAAGGTTTGAAATTTATCATTGTGTTTTTAGAATTTGTTCTCAAATCATTTGGATGTATTTCAATTAATATTGTTAAGAAATGTTGACATAAATAAAGTTCATATCATATCATGTTAAGTTTATTTAAGTTGTAATATGTAATGAGGTTCAATTGACTTGAAATGTCTGTTTAATAGAGATAAAATTATTGGTTCTTGCTTGATGTATGTCTTGAAACTGAACCGAGTCAACGAACTAAATTAGCTTTTGCACATTTTCATTAATCCATGTTCAAGTTCTATGTAGGCACAGGCCCATGGATCCATACATCTCAATCGAAAAACAATAAATAGAAAAAGAGAGAATCGGAATTGATCGATGTGTTTTTTCAAACAAACTAAAAGAAAATGAAAGACAACATAAATCATGTATCAACTAAGTCAAGCCCACTCAAAAATTTGATTAAGAATAAGAAAGAGGAATCTCTCATCAAAATACTAAACCTAGTGTAATAATTTTGAACCCATTGAAAAAATTTATAAGGAAAATTTTAATTATTTCACAATAAATTAAGAATTCAACCCATTGAACAATAAAAACATAAATTTTTTTGATTGGATGAGAAGGAAGAAATACTAAGTTGTTCTATATTAATCTAGAACTTTGGTTTGGAGTAATCCATGGATCATACCAATCAAATTCTTTCTTTTAAATTTGAATAAAAAAGAAAATTCCATTATTAGTAAAAATAAAAAAGAAAGTAATTGAAAAGAAAAAAAAAATCAATGTATATTGTCTCTAGCTTAAACGGATAAATCTCATAAAATTTACTGTATCTTGTATTTAAAGATGAGAAATGAATTTTGAGATTCTGATAGTTCCCATGGAGTTTCAGGTTAATAAGGAATTATTAAAAAATAAATATTTATTATTTGAACATGTTCGTCTGTTGTACAAAATGATGGACAATTTATTATATATCAAACCATATGTATTTTATTAATTCATAAAAATAAGTACTAAATTAATCAAATATATCAAGAAAAAGACTATCCTTACCAGAAGAGTTTTAGTAAATCCATTGCAATAAATCAAAAAATGAATGAAAAGAGAACAAAAAATCATTATGATTTACTTCGGGAAAATTTCCTATCACCCATAAGTCTGTGAGAGTTCAGAATTCTAATGTGTTTCAATTCTAGAAATAGAAATGATATCCACAGAAATACATAATTTTACAATGCAAATAAGAAAAACTCGTGATCAAGTTTTAGATAAAAGTAGCAAACATGTTGATAGATATAAAAATGAATTCAAGTTCTTTCTTTGGCCTAATTATCAATTGGAAGATTTAGCTCGTATGAATTGTTATTGTTTTGATAACAAATAAGAACAGTCATTTTAGTATGGTAAGGATCCATATGTATCCATATGGATCCTTACCATATGTCTCCATTCCATTTGAAAATTATAGTGGATCTATCATTTTTAGTTGCCCGTGTGTATATGTTTTCCGCACCTCAATATATCAAATTTATCCACATATTTTTGTGCTTTAGAACCTATTATTATTGTCATGTTAGCACCTCAATATATCAAATTTATCCACATATTTTTGTGCTTTAGAACCTATTATTATTGTCATGTTAGCTTCACATGGTCTATCACACAGTTGAAACAGCATTGCCACTAGAGTCCATGCACTCCATTGGGATAGATATGTTAAAAATTAGGCCCCTTTGATAACTATTTTGTTTTTTTTTCTTTGTTTTTTTCAAAATTATGTATTTTATCCTTTTATTAAAAAAAAAAACATTTGAATTTTCACAAAATTTCACTCCAAACTAAGTTTTTGAAAAATATTTTATTTTTTCTTTATTTTAGTTTTCCAAACGTAGATGGATATGAAGTGGCCAGTTTTCAAAACTTTCTTTGGAACAATATTTATATTGTAAAATGGGATTAACTTCCTTTAAGTTTATGTAGTTTCTTTTTATTGCTATGTTTACTTCTATCTCATGTTACTCCATTTGTATTTACTTCGTTTTATACAAAAGTTCATCGTAATTAATAAATTCATGTGCTTAATACATTCCCTAGAAAAATAAACTTGTTTGTATCAGGATAAATTACAATGAATACGGAGAAAAGAAATCCAAAAAATAAGTAGAAGGTTGAGAATTTCACTCAACCACACAATATCAAGCTTGACTAAATGGCTCACATGCAATTCTACCACAATAATGGCATGAAACTTATAAATGGCATAGATGATGGTCAGATTTTGAAGGGGAACTTCTGAACTTGAGAGATCAATTTCATTCATCACTAATCAAATTTTTACATAATAATTTGTGGGTATTTACAGTCCCCCCACAAAAGAAGTTAGTGGCCGGGATTTAATCTCGATCTTCTTGAATCTCCACAAAAGACGAAGTCAATTTGACAATTCTACCATTACAAACTTTATGAAATTAAAAATAAATAAAGTTTTCTAACAACTCATGTAATGATGCTTGCAACTTCATCTGCTCCTTCAACCGTGTAAATATTCACTTCTGAAGCTTCAAATGGTCCTTTCTCAATCTAATAAGCTTGTAACACATAAAATAATAGTTGAACTGAGCCTATCCAATTTTGTAGATGAAAAATGAATGCTTGTTGAATCTTCTTTGGCCTTGGATCGTGTAATAGGTCCAGTTGGAACATTTGGAACAACGTGATCCTTATCATCTTCCCCCTCTTCAAAAAGATTCTTCCTCGAATCAGAAAATCATCACCTACATCAATAAGACTTAAATCAGCAACATTGAAAGTAGGATGTGCTGAAAATTCTCATGGAAGATCATTTTATATGCATTGTTATTAATTCTTTCAAGGACTTGATAAGGGTCATCCCCTCTTGGATGTAACTTTGTCTTCCTTTGAGATGAGACTCACTCCTTGCGAAAATGTATCCAAACCCAGCTACTGGGTTGAAAAATGATTTCATTCCGTCCTTTGTTAATTCTTGAAGCAACATTGAAATTTTGTTTCTCAATTGTCTCCTTCCCCTCTTTATGCAATGTTTTGATCCCATTTGCCTTACTTGTGGCTGCTTTACTCACAAAAATATTAGAATGAATAGAAAGCAAATCAAGACACGTAAGTGGATTAAATCCATAAACAACTTCAAAAAGAGAACAATGACTGGCAAACATTCGCCCCAAGACTTAATATTCTTACAAATAATAGCCCTAAGCAATGCTTCTAATGTTCTATTAACCATCAAAGTTTGCTCATTAATCTGAAGGTGACATGCAGTTGAAAACAATAATTTGTTACCCAATTTATAACTTAATATTCTTATGAATAATAGGTCTAACTAATGCTCCTAATATTTTATTAACCACCTCAGTTTGCTCATGAGCCTGAGGATGACATGTAGTTGAAAACAATAATTTGTTACCCAATTTATCTATCATACTTTCCAAAAGTGACTTAAAAATTTAACATCCCTATCTTTGTTTTGTGTGCAGTAAACATTGGCAACATTGACTTCAAAACTTATAAACATCGTGCTTTATGGAAAAAGTCATATGGATAGCATTTTCTCCCATATCTTGGTTTTGCAAACTAAAGTTGTCCAATAACTCCCAAACTTCAT
>NW_019272791.1:0-11670 GCF_002738345.1 Cucurbita maxima
TACTATACTATACTATACCTTACCCTTGCTTCAAGCTAACCAGACCGACCAAGTGGCATTACCTACTTCGAATAACCTACTAGAGCTCCTTCTTGACTTGCCGGACTTACTGCGTGAAGTAGTCCCATAGCTTCTTCTTTCAATTCCGGGGGGTTCCCTTCCATTTATAGGGCCCGGGAGTAAGACAGTGTAAAGAGAAGGACTTTGCTTAATCCAGCGGGCCTCTTCTAGTTCTGTTACAGCAAATGCTCAAAAGTCCATGCAGGACTAAACTAAGTGGATTTAGAGGTAGAGGGAGTGTAACTAGTCAGTCATATTTGAATTAATAGCCCATTGATAGGCTAAAGATAGTTGGCATATGGCGCTATCTTTCTTACCTGGTCCATTTCTTTCTGTCTCTGCCATGGACAGGTTATTCAATATCTGTACCGTTAGAGACAGGAAATTCTTTTGGAGTTTGAAGGTTTCAGTCCCAAGACCAGAAAACAACTCCGTACCAGAGATAGCCTTCTTCCTTGCCTAGTATTCTTTCTAAGGGGCAGGCCATCCTGCAGGAGTTCCTTCTTCCTACGAGGTTGAGTTCGAAGTGAATAAAGTGCTCCTTACAACAAAGCCAGAGCCAGTTCAAACCTTATATCTTGGAGTTGCAGTGGATATTGGAGTCCGCTGTCGATCCAGCCGGGAAGATGGAGTAGAAGTCTTAGGGTAAGCTGCTCCGTACGCCATTCGGATATCAGCAGTTTCTGTCCTAAGGCAAGCCCACGCATCTTGCGTGAGAAAGGCATATAGTTTTTCTGCTCGTTCAAGCGCTTAACTTTCCCTTTTATTTAACATTATACGAGCAATTTCATCCCCTGGATTAGAACTATCTTGCAAATGGAATAGAAAAAAAAGGCTTATAAGCTTATAAGGGGACTTCGGACATACCTGTTGTAAAGCGAGATTCTACAGCGGAAGGATCCAACCGAGAGGGTACATATTTCAACAAATGTTGTCACTATCAGATTAGCCTTCGTAGCAATTCTGCCTTCTTCTGGAAAATCTTTATAAGCAACTGGTCAAGCTAGTTTACTTCCAAGACTTCACCACAAACGAACTATTATTTCTCTCATTTAAGCCCTCCTATCCTTTATCCTTCTTTTTTAACTGGATGAAGTTACTTGGCGCTCTTCTGAGCTAAGGGACGTTTCACTAAAAGGAGAAAGGCGCATAGGATCAGATCGCTTGATCATACACCACAGCGGACACGTTAACTGGCTTACTCCCAAACAGAGAACAAAGAATCGGAGAAAGGCACGAACCCTTCTCCTATAGTACCTTCCATTCCCTCTTTTGTCTTCTAGTTCTATAGATTAGATTCCATAAGCCAAAAGAGCCCTTTCATACGATCCATGAAACAAGGGCCTAACTCTAGCTATGGCACCTCTGACTTTGCTTCCTATCTATGTATGGTTGATGTAATACTTCTTTCGAACGTAGAAGTAAGCCAACCCTCAAGGTCCCTTCATGCAATGACATTCCCATAAGGATAGAGTAAGGGAGTCCTCTCTTGTCCTACTCAAGGGGTGCAGTAGGTTTGTTTTTCCCTCCCCTCAACGGATTGCGAGGCCCCCTATAAGACTGTGCTATCTCTTCCTCCTTGCAGGTCCAAGCACAAGGCGAACAATGCCTATCCTTGGGATCCTAGCTTTGCGGGGCCAAAACCACCGTTTAACTAGCTCTTTCTACATCCTGCCGGGAGTATGGATCTGTATCCGTCACTCAGGCGGCTACCTGATCGTTAACAAGTGGAAAAGTCGTTTAACAGCGGGGGAGCTTCTTTCATGGTCCCAAAGAGTTGGAATGAACCTATCTAAACCCATCCATCTTCATTCGATTGATATGGGATCCTTATTCCTTCTATAATTAATCATCATCTTATTTGTTTAACCGACAACTACACTCCCTTTTGTAATGCATACTGGTAAGACTGATAGACTGTCATTCTATCCCTTGTCTTGAAAGTGAAAGAGCGTATATGATGGTTATGAATGATTGATCCCACAGCGCTTTATTTAGCAAGCCATACAGTAGAGTAGTCAGGTTATATGAAAACAGACCATGATATAGACAAGGGGCTAGATCGTGATAAGGGCTCAACTTCAAGTAAGCTATCTTGTTCGTACCCCATACCTATGGGCTACTTCACAGCTCAGCCGGCTAAGAGTCTGGTTGAGTTGATTTTAGGAGAAATGGGTATAACTGTTATAGATTGGGATATATATTCTATATTGATATATTAGGGATCTTCTTATAGGCTCCCTGCGGGGCGACTAGAGGAATTTATCTAAGGAGGCATCTACAAAGAAAGCATGGCCGATGGGACTAGACTTCAAAGATGAAGATAATACCTTAGCCCGGAGCCGAGGGGAGGTCCTTTATAAATTAATGTTGTGTCTTTGGATCTCTTTTCAAAGCTAGAAAGAAGGAAATTGATTGTCTATCATACTGTTTTATGAGGACCAAGGGGAGAGGTCCATTAAACGCCTTACGTTATAAGGCTATAACGAGCCCTGCGAAAGAAAGAAAGAAAGTCTTCTTACGGGAGGACTTGTTCTCCTAACAGAGAGAGCGGACCAGCAAGTCTCGAAGATATGATAACAAGATGCTCGGGCTAAGGTTCCAGAATAACGACTGGCTTTGTGCCCATTTATTTTCAATTTGCGGAGAGAACTTTTTCTCGGTACAGCTTCTTTATAGAGTTGGAGAACCTACCGCTACTGTTGACTTTAGCTGTTCAGCGATACTGGATCTGTCCCTAAATTCCATTCCTATTTGTTTTAGTTAGTTTTTTTCTAGCACCTGAAGTTGACAAGGAAAGAGTAGTCTTTCTCCTTCACTCCGAAACCTGAACCGAAAACAACCCTTTTCCTATCCGAGTTTACCGTGTTTCAATAAAAAGGAGCTGCAAGAGAAGAACCTATACTATACCAAAGAAGAAAATGAAAGATGAATGAGAGTTTACAGTGTTTGAAAGGAGAAAGATCAGTTCAAGAATAAATAGGTTCAGTAGCCAGTAGCTCAGGGAATAGAGGTTCAGGGGTAGGCAGGTTCAGTAGCTCAGGTCATAGAGGTTCATGAGTAAGTAGAGTAGAGTAGAGTAGAGTAGCTCGATTGTCAAGCTGCTAACTCCTTCCTTCCAACCCAGCAAGCAAGAAAGCAAGCAAGAAAGGAGAAGATCAAGAATTAATTGAGAGTATTTCTCTTTTACAGATCAAGAATTAATTGAGAGTATTTCTCTTTTACAGTTCAAGAATAAATAGGAAAAGGGGTTCAGGTTCATGAGCAAATCTTTCTTTCTTTCTCATTTTCAGAGTCTTGCAGAATCAAATTCAATCAAAGAGCTACTTCACCTATTTACCTCGTGAAATAAGAGAAGGGAATATCGGAAAAGAAAAGGAGAGAAGTCAAGCCAGGCAGCCTATTTACCGAGTGTTTGAGTTCAATCCGTCAGGTAATATCGGTTCAGGGGCAGGTTTTCTCTTGAGTCTTGACTGACTGTTCACAATCACTTCCCGAGAATAACTCACAAGAACGGAATGGAATAGAGGGGAATTAATCTTTCTTCCCTTTGACAGTTCCATCAGGGAGAGTCAATTCATTAACTAATGAATCCATTTACCGAGTCTTTGAATAAAGAGGCTCGAAGCAATGAGACCCTAAAGGAAAGGACAAAAAGAAGATGCTTTAACCTATTTACCTTGTGAAAGAATAAATAGGGACAAGTTATTGAGCTAAGGAGAATGTTGCGGCTTTCCCTTGTTCAATGACCTAAAAGGAGAGGAGTGAAAGCAGGTTCTGGTGATTGAGCTGATCATCCTGTGCTTTACCTTGTGTTTGAGGGAATAAAGAGGTGCAGGTTCAGTAGTTAGTTCAGTTCGTAAACTCTTGAGTCTTTGTTTACAGGGAATATCAGAAAAGGTTGAGTCGAATGAATAGGAAGGAGTATTGATATTTTACAGTTCAAGCAAGCAAGAAAGAAAGGGGAAGGAGAGAAGCCAGCCAGTTCCGTTCCAACCCAGCCAGCCGAGGAAAAGAAGGAGTTGAGTCTTGACTGACTGTGAAGGAGAATAAAGGAAAAGGATTGAATATGCGAGAATGAATCGAGAGAGAGTCTTGACAGTAAAGGGAGAGTAAATTCATTGAATATGCTTTGTTTACAGGAGAGGAAAAGAGTGAAAGAAAGAATCATCTTCCATCCCTTCAATCGAGTAAATTCATTAGCTACAGAATGAACCTATTTACCTTATTTTCTCTTGAGTCTTGACTGAAAGTGAAGAATCATGAATCGAGAGTTGAGTCTTTCCCTCTAGTGAACTCGAATGAATCAGGAATATTGATCTTTTACAGTTCAATCAGGTAAGGTAATATCGTCAAAGAAGAATAGTCCTGTTTACCCTGTTCAAGAAGGTTCAGGATTGAATATCCGAGTGAAGAAGAAGGAATCTTTAGTTGAGTCTTGACTTGTGAAAGAAGGTTCAGGATCAGATCAAGAATGAATAAGGAGTCTTGCTTGAGTTCAATCTTAGTTTACCGTGAAAGAAGGTGAAGGAGAAGAGAAAGAATGAATCTTGAGTCTTTCCTTCCTTAATTCAAGAACTGCACACTGTCTCGTATAATTATATTCCCATAAAAAATCTTTCCTTCCTTAATTCAAGAACGAAAGATTAATTCGAGTTGACGAGGGGAAGGCAATGGAATTTCTTTACCGAGCGAAGGGAGAGGAAAGAAAAGAGAAAAGACCGACCGATAGGGAGAGTAGTGAAGTCGAATGAATTGAAAGGTGAAGGATAATTAATCTAGTTGAGGTTCGGCTTTGTTTACAGTCTTTGAAAGGGAATATCAAAAATGGTTCTCATCAAATAGCGCTTGACCTTCTAAAAGAGTCTTTGAAGGCGAAGGAGTTAAAGAAAGCTCAGGAAAGAAGAGATGAGAGAGAGACCGGCCGGCCATATGTCTTGTTCTAATCTTTCTTCTTCTTTTTTTACAGTTCAATCCGGGAGAAGTTCAGTGAAGGCAATGGAATAGCTTTACTGAGTTCACAATCAAAATCATTAATCTTTCGGCTTAGTTACTGTTCAAGAAGAGGAGTTCAGTTCATAAACAAACTATCATTCATCGACAGTCTTTGGTTACAGTGAATAAATAGGTAAAGGGAAGGTAATATCGATCGAAAAAGCTGAATGAGTAAGTACTAAGGAAGAGAGTCAAAGAGAGCTAAAGAAGGAAAAAGCAATTGAATTGCTTTACTACCGAGTGAAAGAAGGAATAAGGGTTTCAGGTTTTCGGCTTTCTCTTTGGCTTTTACCTTGGGAAAGAAGGAGAATCAATATTCAGTCTTTGCTTTGTTTACAGTTCTTGATTGAATAACGAACTCGAGAAGAGAACGAATTAATTGAATATGCTTTACTACCTAGTCTTTGAATCAATAAGTTTCGGAGGTAAGATCAGCCAAGCCCAGTTGGAGAGGTTCAGTCGAATGAATAAGCAGTTGAGGATTAACTTACAAAATACCTTGTTCAAGAGTTAAAGAAAGAGAAGAGAAATAGAAAGAGAAAGAAAGAATGAAAGAATAGTGAGGATTTACTTTAAGTCTCATTCATCTTTCGGATTGACTAACAGTGAACTCGAATTGATTCTTCTTGAGGATTTACTTCAAGTTCACTCTCATTCATGCTTCGGATTTACTTTAAGTGAACTCGAATCCATCTTGAGTAGTGATCTTTGACAGGGAAGAGAATGAATCGAGAGTATTGATCTTTTACAGGTCAATCAGAGAATAAAACAAAGAAAAACATAGCTAGCTCGGCAAGGTCAGGTAATCAAGTAATAAATAAATAATAGCATAGAGGTTAAGTTAAGGTTTAGCAGGCAATAGAATCAATACGTTCAGTAGTTCAGTCTCATTCAGGAATAAAGAAAGAGGAGCGCAGCAATGAGACATACGGAACAGGCCAGGACAGGACGGACGGAAAGAACCCCATTTACCCAGTTCTCAATAAGGGAAGGTCATAGCATAGAGGAAAAGAAAAGGCAATTGAATTGCTTTACCTCATTCAATCAGTCAAAGTAAGTAAGTAGCGAAAGGAGAAAGAATAAATAGGTGATTGAGTTTACGGAGTTCAATCAGTAGGAGCTTGAGAGAGAGTCTCCCCTCAAACAAACAAAGACTGTAAACTCGGATAGGATAGTCAATCGTTCAGTAGTGAAGGAATCCTGAGTTTCGGCTTTCCTCTACCTTCTAGAACAGTAAAAGAGAAGAAAGATAAAGGAGTAGAGTAGGTCAGGAGCAGGAGTGAAGTTCGTTCAGTTTCACATCTGGCTTTAGGCTTTCCAACAGTAAGTAAAAGGGGCTATTAGGATAGGTTAGGTTATGTACGGAGTGCAAGGAGAATGCTGCTCTCTCTCTCTTTTCTAAAGAAAGGTTACGGAGTTAGTTCAAGAGAATGAATAGAATATGCGAGAACAAGGCAAGCAAAGAGTCTTTCATTGAAGGAAAAGGTTAATGAGTTTACAAGAGAGAGAGGAGAGTCCAGTCAAGTCCATTAGAAAGAATACATAGGGAGAACGAACAGTCAAAGAAGGCAGGCAACAGAGAATACATCTTTCTTACAGGCAGGAAGAGTAAATGAAAGGGAAAGAGGCCAAGCAAACAAAGCAAGCAAAGCAAGCAGCTCGACTTGAAGCAAAGCGGCGAGACTGTAAAGGGGAGAGGAGAGAGAGAGGCAGGGCAGGTAGGTTCAGTATCCATAGTTAAAGATCATGAATCAGAACAGAAGCGGGCTGAAGTGTCAGTAGTGATTGATTGAGGTTACACAGTGAGTGTGAAAGAAAGAGTCCTTATTTGATTGATTGAATAAATAGAAAGAAAAGGAGAATGTAGAGTAGTTCCTTCTCTTTGACAGTTCAGGCAGAGGAAGGAAAAGGGTTAAAAGGGGGTTGGTTCGGCTTTCTCTTTTTGGTTTCTTCTTCTTTCTTTCATTCTCTAAAGTACAGGATAATTTGTGTTTGTTGATTCCATTCCTCTTTCCTTTACCTTCTTTCCTTTCATTCTCGTCAGGTGAAGGAGTGAAGCAATGAAACCGATAGGTGAAGGAGCGAAGCAATGAAATGAGACCATACGGAATAGATTCAGGTTCATCAGTTAATCGTTCAAGTTCAATCAGTCAGGATACAGTTTAGGATCAAGACCCTCTTCTCAGCCAGCCTATCCATTTACCGAGGTTCATCAGTAATAGTCCAGATAAAGAACAGAGAAAGAGAAGTAGAATGAATCGGCCCGGCCAGCTTACCCTGCCAATTCAGTAATAGAGGAAAAGGTTACAGAGAAGGAATTGAGAGTCTTCTTTGACAATGAAATCAGAGAGAGGAGAGAGTAAAGTCAATTCATTAGTTTACCTCGTGTTTGAAGAAGGTATAGGAGAAAGAATCTTGTCCCCTGTTGGTTGAGTCTTGAAAAGCAGCTAACTCCTTCAATAAGGCAACAACGTCATTATAGGTTCCCCGGAGAATGCATCTTGTCTTTCTCTGATGATTTAGAATTGGTAAAGGAATATCTTCTTCTCTAGCTTTACCTTGTTCAAGAAAAGAGAGTGCTTTCCCTCCTTCAATAAGGTCAAGGAATAGAGGTGAATGAGCTCTCGTGTCAAACACTTCCTCTTTGACTGACTGAATAGGGTTACCAGGTTCAGGTGAATGGGCTCAGCCATGAGACCTTGTTGTAGAGGAGTCAAAGAAAGAAGGGACAGTCCGGTCGTAAACTCTCGCCCCAGTTTACTGTTCAAGAATAAATAGAAGTAGAAGTGATTGAACTTCTCTTTCAGTTTCTTAGCTTACCCTGCCTGAAAGAAGGAAGGTTACGGGGAAGGGGAAGTAGCGAAGGGAAGGAATAGAGGTGACGGATTTCATAGGAAGAGAATAAGGGGAAAGAAAGAGACCGTAAAATAGCTTTACCTCCTTCTAGAATAGTTAATAGTTAAACCCTTGCCTTGGTTACGAGGTTCATGAGTCAAATCAGGTTCAGGTTCCGCCCGGAGAAAGAATATCCTTTACCGACTCTGGAAAGGTTAAAGAGTTTACCGAGTTTCCAGTTAAAGAAGAAAGAAAGAAATAGGCACAAGACAAGTTAAGTTATTGAGTAGTTCAGGAGAAAGAATAAAAGGAGTGAAAGAAAGAATGAATAGGGGAAGGTTAAGTAGTTATTGAGAAGAGAATGAATAAGTAAGGAAGGAGTATTTCTCTTTTACAGTTCAAGGATCAGAGAATGAATCGGGAGGATTGACTTAATAGTTAATTAATTACCTCCACTACATTTTAGCCAAAAAAATAGGGAGAGGATAACATTTTATCCAAAAAAATAAGGGAAAGATAGCTTTTTTTAATTCATGGTCCTAAAGTCAAGAGTGAAAGCAAGCAAGGAGTGAAGGAGAAGATCAAGAAGCCGAGGGGAAGGAGCGGATCATCCAACCCAGCCTATTTCCATTGCTTGGGCAAGAGTGAAAGAAGGCAGAGGTGAACAATCACTTCCTTATAATAACTCATACAGAAAAAGAGTCTTAGTTTACAGATAGGAAAGAACACGAACTTCAGGTAATGCTAATACTGGTGAAGAGGCAGGGTCAGCAGGGTCATAAGTTTACAAGAAAGTCTATTCAAGACGAATAGGTTAATGAGCAGAAGGAATAGGGGAATGAATCCTAAGTCTTTACAGCGGGCAGGAGAGTAGTAAAACAAAGAGTGAAATCAAGGATCAGAGCGAGTTAGTTCATCAATCAAGGAGATCAGAGAACGAAGCCTAGCTAGGGGAAGTCTCACATTCATCTTTCTTACAGTCAAAGAGAAGAGACCGAGATCAGTCAAAGGTTTAAGGTTGAGTCAGTCGAATTAGTGAAAGAAATAGGATCAGTCTAATGATTCGTTTCGGCTTTCCCTTGTTTACCTCCTTCAATAACTTATGGTAAATAGTAGTAGGGTCCGGTGAAATAGCTCATTTCCTCTCCGGTCAAGCAATAGAATTGTCTTTTGTCTGATTCTTTGATTCTTCCTTCTTCAGCTACCTACTAACTAAATGATTCTAATTCAGATCCTTTCTTTACAGTTGATTGAGTCAATTAAATCCTCTCCTCGGCCAGCTACTTACTCAACCGAAACAAACCCTATGAAGGAAGTAAGAAGAAAGGTCAGGTAAGATCGTAGAGTCAAAAGGTAAGGGGTTTACAGTTACGGAATAAATAGGAAGGAGCCGGAGGAGGAGAAGGAGTCTTTGTCTTGTCTCCCGGATTTCATTCCTGTTCCGGAGTAAGTGAGGAGAAAGATCAGTTAAAGAAGGCGAAGGTGCAGTAGCTAGCTCTTTTTCGCTTGAGTCTGGAAAAGCTGCTAATTCATTTAATATCTTTCATTCACTGTATAGGATAGGAGAGGGACACAGAGGTTACGGTTTAGTCGCTTCTCTTTCTCTTCTTTCAGTCATTTACTCTTTTCAACACTCCGGATAGGCGGAAGGATCTATATCTATCCCCTGAAATCCACATCGGCAACAAATTCTTTATCCACTGGGGGAGTCATCAAAGAAAGGAGGAATGGGCATACACTGGTTCGATAAGACAAGGAAGGAAAAACAACCACCGCTGGGTTCACTCAAGCGACCCGCCCTGCCAAACAAAGATGCAAAGACCAAGACCAAGTATTACCTTACCAATTCCCTTGAAGCTACTATCACTACCGAACGAAGCAGGCTTGCTCCAGCAGAACCCTTACAGTAAAGAAAAGCTAAAGAAAGAGAAGAAGAAAGAAGAATAAGAAATAGGAAAAGCAAAGAAAGAAAAGAGAGGGCTTTACCTCCTGCAAAGAAGAATCGGCCTACCCCCCTTGTAAACTCTCTCATATAGGTTCCGGTTCAGGAGAAAGAGAAGAAGAATAAGAAATAGGAAAAGAAAGAAAAGAGATTTACCTCCTGCAAAGAAGAATCGGCCGGCCTACCCTGTAAACTCTCTCTCATATAGGTTCCGGGAGAGTGAGTCAATGAATTAGTTTACCCTGTACTGAGTGAAGAAAGAAGGGAATGAGGTAAACAATCAATCACTGAATAGTTTACCGTGAAATGAAGAAATAGGGACAAGAAGGCAGAGGATCCAGAGCTGGGGAACTTTCATCTTGAGTTTCGCCTTTCCCGAAGAGCTACTGAATCTATTTACCTCCTGAAAGAAGCAAACAAACTGACAGAGCTTTACCTTGGAATAAAGAAGTCATAGTAATAAGCCCGAGGGGAAGGAGCGAGGTGCGCTTAGGGAAAGTAATATAGGGAGGAGAGTTTTTTGGTTTCTTCTTACTGTGAAAGAATAGGACGACGGAAGATGCATGCAGCCAATAGCCTGATTTTCTTACTATTACATATTCCTGTAACAGTAGCTATAAGCTATATACTATATAAAACGCTAATTTAACTGTGTTTGAGGGGGGAGAAAGAACCAATAAGACTGATCGAACCAAGAAAAGAGGATTTCATTCATTTCCGGAGTAAGTAGCTCCACTGTAAAGCTACTAATTCATTGATTATAGAACTGTAGAGGATAATTCTGCTTTCGTCTTGGCTTACCTTGTTCAAGAAAAGAGACCCATAGAATGAATAAGTTAAACAAAGAAGGAAGAAGACAAGACGCATTACCCAACCCTTGTAAAAAGATCACAATCATCCAACTGAGGTGAGGGGGAGAGAGAGAAGCTAAAAGGTTAATCAGTAATAGTAGTAGTAGTAGTCCAAGAGTTTACTGTTCCAGAAGGTGTAGGAGCTTGACCTTCTATTCGGACGCTTTACTTACTTTGTTCAAAAGGGACAAGTGATTGAGTGAACCCGAAATTCATCTTTCTTACAGGCAGCAGAGTAAAAGAAAGGAAAGGTTCAAGCAAGAGAAGTTAAAGAATATATAGGCTTTGGAGCTTGACCTTTTTCTCATCCAGCTTGCCTAGTTCCCTTGTTCAAGAGTGAAAGCAAGTAAAGATTGAATATGCGAGTGAAGGAACCGGAGAATTCAGTCCAATGCAGAGTGACTCTCCCCGTAAAGGAGAATGAATTCATCTTTCTCGAGTCTTGACTGAAGGTCAGGTAATACGGTAAGCCAGGGGCAGGTTTGAGGTTCAGTCTTCTTTGTTTACCTCCTGCTTCAATAAGGAATCAATAGGATCAGTCTTTGAATAGTTCAATCAGGCCTTTTTATTTACCGGGAAAGTAGACAATTCCTAATCAATGGTCCTTACTTAAAGTCTAATGATTCGTTTCGGCTTTGTTCCGGGTCAGGTTCAATAGTTAAGTCGAATTCAGTCCAATGCAGGCAGGGTTACTTACTCTCACTCTCTTTTCCTCTTTCACTGAATAGGGTTACTCATGGAGTAAGTTAAGTAGCGAGACGAACGAGACTGGAAAGGACAGGAAGGACAGAAGCAAGTAACCTATTATTCTATTTTGACCCCGGGCAAAGAAGTTATAGCCAGCCAGCACAGGAGTTGATAGTGAAATAAGGTTACAGATCACAACACAAACAATTCCATTCCCTTCTTTCCTTCCAATGTAATTACCTATACTAAAAAATGGCTCTAAATGGAGAGGATTCATTGTTTACAGTCGAGTTCCAGAGT
>NW_019272792.1:0-11652 GCF_002738345.1 Cucurbita maxima
TTAAAAAAAAAAAAAAAAAAAAAAAAAAAAAAAACTTTGAATCTTTATAATTGGTATCCGAGCAAAAGGTTTTTTTATGACTCAGCTTAAAAAACGATCCTTCACGGCCAGGTAAACCTTTAAAACCTTATGCCTAAGAAAGACCTAAGACTCTGAATTAAAATAAGGTTATTGATTTTCCCGTTGGAAGGAAATAGAGATATCAACCTAAGATGGAATCAATAAGTGACACTATAGAGGAAAGCTAAAAGGATGACACCTAAGAGGAGAGTTGCCACAACGTGTAGGAGCTAGGGGCTTGCTTTCGAACCCTCTACTGCAGAAGTAGGAATGACTAATTGAGTAAGGTTATAAGAGGTCAAAGTAGGGTACTCGGTTGTACTTATCAACAATTCTAGGTTGTTTCTTGCTCTTGGTCTAACTGATTTGGAGCTTATCTTCTCTCAATTCCTTCAACAAAATTGTTCTATATTTCCCCTCGAAGCTAATGATATGAGATCCACGTCACCACTTGTACAATAGAGGTCGAATTTCAAAATTGTTATGTGGTGTTCGGCGACCTGTAATACTTTGTGCTCAACCAAGCCAGGCCCAGGGGTACGTATATGAGCCCACCTGATGGGTCCATGTGCACGTACATGGGCCATGTGTGGAGAAGTACCACACATCCAACATTACCCAGAATAGGAAAGCACCCAAGGTCATGCAAAGTTTACGAAAGTTAGGTCCCACTCATATGTTGCATGTGTTTGCATATCTAACACCAATCGTGGTGACTTACTGAGTATTTCATAAAATACTCAAGCCACGTGCTACCTACATTTTTCAGGTAAAGGAAAAATGTCAATGTACGAGTTGACGGTGGAGCTGAGATTACCATGAAAGTTAAGGAGAGGGCATAGTTAGTAGATTATGTTATTATTTAGATTTTTAAATTAGGATGTTGAACATTTATTTCATTTAAACTTTTGAATTTAGTTATGGAATGTTTTGTTTTGGAGTTAGGTTTCGTTGGATTTTGAACATTTATGAAAGACTTGTGTTGTTTACTAAGGTTATTTATGATGAGCTTCCACATAATGAGTTATGCATGCATGTGTGACATCACTGATTAGGATAATGAAATTAGGGGCGTTACAAGAATTAACCCCAAGAACATGCGTAATCGGAGAACTTTAGTTTCGGGATCAAATTGGGGGTAAGGATCGAATTCCAATCTATAGTCCATTTTTTAAAATTGAGTATTCCTTTAACTTAAGAGGATTAAGATGAGTAACTTTGATGAAGAAATAGAGGGCTAACACATCCTTGATCAAGCTGTTCTAAAAGTCGAACCTCTGTGTTTTCGAGTAACTTACAAACCAAGGATAATTTATCCAAATTATGACCACACACTTCAAGACGTTACTCTAAAAAATTCCTAGGTAGAAGGAAAGATAAGGAAGAGGTTCCATGAAGAAATCGGATCCTCAAAACCTTTAGAATTGGCTGCCCAATATAAAATTTCTGCTTTGAGCTCCAACGAGGAAAATGTTTTCTAACGTACTTTGGGGGCAAATAACTTATGCTATTATCTACGAGAAGGTATGAATCCAATCCCTAACTCTTCCCTATAACACAATATTTAGTAGACAATGTTTCATAGGCAGAAGAAGTGCTTTAGCTGCTACCCATCAACTAATGATTGCTTGCCTAAGTTTTCACACGACTTGATCACAAAATCTGGAGATTTTATTAAATTGCTTACAAATTTTTGACTTGTTTAAATAATAAATTGTGTATGGCACAATTTAGAGGTGAAAGGGTCAGAACCTGTTTTTAGTGATCGAAGTAATCCATTATTAACTACGAGAATAGTTAAAATATATTGCCTTCATTAGCCTAAGATATGAATAATTATCTCAAACTCTTAAACGTAAATATTTGTAGCCATAAAAGAGAGATTTCGGATCACAAAAAAATTTAATAGATATTTTGGTTTAGTACCATACTATTTTCTTCATTACATTAATTTGATAACATATTATTCCATAATTTACATCAATAATATAATATTTTTAGTACTATTATTACTTTGGCACATCATTAGCTCTTTGTTTACGTTTCCTTGTTGATGCTTCTGCCAACAAGTTGTCTTCCAATAAACAAATTTGTGTAGGGTTTCTTATTGCTCTCGTCATCGGCAACGGTAAAAGCGTTAAACTCTGGTGGTGGAAGCCTTGGATCATGTCTGTTATTAGCTCCTGGTTCAGCATAGTCATTTATCACAACCGTTGTTGCTTGTTCTTCTGAAATTTCAATTATTACATGAGATGCTTTGGTTTATAAAGAACGAACGACTTAAAAATTGCATCCTATTAAAAGCGCACAAGCTACATGAATCTAAATTATTTGAATTGGTAATGATTTGTGTACCTGGATGAGGCACAATTCGAGCTGAGCTGATGAGGGTGAACGAGAGCAAAAGGAAGAGGCAAAGACGAGCTTTAAACTCCATGTTGTTCGTTTGTGTTCTTGTGGAATGAGATCCAAACATATTATATAAATTATAGAGAAGGAAAGAAACAAAATTTTTATTTCGTTGAAACCACTCAATGGAATGAGAGGTCAAGCGAAAATAGATGGAAATGTTAGGTTTTGAAGTCAAAAAGGGTAAAAACATCACTGTTTGTGAGAACTTGTAAAACTAATGCCTAAATTTATTCCCAGGTTAGTTGACCGTAAAGGATGAGAGAGAGTTTTGCATCAATATAGAAACATAAATTATGTATTTTTTTTTAAGACAAATATTCAAAATTTTATTTTTTAAGAAAAATGTATGGCGTTTCTAACCGAGTTAGAAAACTATTATACCCTTGACTTAGAGAGGATACTTGTGAATATCATACCTCATTTTTGAGTTGTTTGAATTAGATGTAGACTAACGTGAAAGAGATGTAAATAAAAATACGGTAACATATCTGGTTTTTAAAAAAACAATGCGACTTAAGACGTTTAAAAACATACAACGTACAGATGCATGTATATATATTTATCATACATAAGAGTTCGAGTTCAAATCATAAAAGAGGGAGATAATGTATATGAACACGACGACCCATTCAAAAATTCACAAGACCAAAGGAGGCCGCTGATCTAGACGGGCTCCGACTCACATGTAACAACTCAAAAAAAAATATGGGAAAATTTATTTTTACCCACTCCACCCCTAAGATTTCACCCCTCCTTTACCCTCAAATCTCTCTACTTTAATTAACCATTTCTCCATAAATCATCTTCATATTTATCATAGGTAATGGACCATCAAGATGAAATAAGTTATATAATGATAAAAGGGTAATTTTATTTTTTTCATTTTTGAAATACAAGACATAAAACAAATAAAGTAATACATTAAATTAAAAGGAGATATAACTACATACATTCGCGCCCATGCTCAAAGATCAATTTCACTTTGAACGGGGATACAAAAGACATACAAATAAATACAAGAATTAGGTCAATGAGGTCCCTTCCATAGCAATGTGGCCCAACATGTCCCCACTGGTCATAGTGATTTATTGCTCACTTGAAAATATGAATATATAAAAAATACTGAGTATGCAATCTACATCTAAGCTCTCGTCAAACTCATTTCTATACATGAAATTATTAGCCAAACTGAGGTTCAATATTTATACCGACCTTTTTAGGTCTCTCCATACCAAAATCCATTACATACCTCTTCTAAGGAATTCTCTAACCCCGTCGGGTTCATAACTGAAAAAGTCAGGCCTAGGATAAGTCTAGTAAGTATGAAAGAGCCCTTTTGCTCTAATGTAATTTACATACTTCACACTTTGACTATCTACTAAGCTCATACAAGAGGATTTTCTCTAGTGGTGCTGGGTTTTAAATACCTTATACCACATAGACCCTAATTCTTATTGGCTAGTTCATGAACAGGGGTTGCACCCCAAGGGTGACAATGCAATTCACCTATTTTTAGGGTCTATGTGGTGTATATAGTCTGAGTTATCGCCCTTAATGAGTTACATGAGTCATAGAGGGTACATAATTGTGCCGAGTTATCCACTCCAAAGTGGTTTTTTCCCTTACCCTATTCTGCATATTGGCCTAAGCCTAAAAGAAGTTAAATGAAATAGGTCATAAAATTATTTATTTATTTTTTTTAAAATACCAGACATAAAATAAATAAAGTAATACATTAAATTACAAGAAGTTAAATACATGCTGTTTTAAATACAAAGATCAGTTACAATTGGAAATAGGTATAAAAGACACATATAAATAAATATAAGACTCAAAAGACTTGGGTAAATGAGGTCCTCTCCATAGCCACACGACCGTAACCAGTGATTTATTAATCACCAAAAACATGAAATGTAGTTGACATTTTTAGGTCTCTATGCACCAAAACCCAATACATACCTCCTCTAAGGAGTGCTCTACCCTTTTGGGTTCATAACTGAAAAGGTCGGGCCTAGGGTAAGTTTAGTAAGTATGGAGGAACCCTTTTGCTCTATCGTAATATACGTACTTCACACCTAACTATATACTAAGCTCATTTCAAAGGATTTCCACTAGTGGTGCTGGGTTATAACTATCTGTTGCGTCACCTTTTGGCTAAAACAGTCACTGACTTGTCGCATCGCCCTTTCGAGCGGAGATAGTAACTTACTTGTTCGCACCCAATCTTGCGCTAGAACAGTAAATTATCTGTTAGTCACCCTTCTAAGCGGAGATAATAACTAACCTGGCTGCCCCACGAAGCACAACTAAAACTATCTCAATAACATACCCTCTATGACTCCTGTAACTCACTAAGGGTGACAACTTGTATATATACTACATAGACCCTAACACCTCTTGGCTAGTTCATGAAGAGGGGTTATACCCTAGTCATCTCTACAAGGCACATGGTCAACTCAAAGGAGATAGTGGGACCAGTAGCTAGGTCTAATTCCTTAGTAACGTAAAACAATGGTTCATAATCAATAACCAACTTATTGAGACTCTAGGACACATATCGATCGTCCAAAGCAAAACTGGTCATAAACAAATTTTGCAAACCCTTTGGCATGCATTCAAGGACACTCCTAACATACATCATGCTCAACCTGCACAATATAAGGAATAAAATCAATCTAGACATGTTGAAAATCTTATAAACATAGTAAAAATATTAGAATTCTCAAACATGCAAGCGGAAACTATAGAGTTGTAAACTATGCTAAACCGTAAACCATACACATTTCTAATAATTTAGCTATTATGATACTAGGTCAATTACATTTCTAGATATGATTTCTAATCATATGTGCTTGTCCTAATCGAATCCTACAAGTACTATTTGATGTTTGTTCTATATGGCTAGTTACTTGTTCCGGTGTGTTTAGATACTAGGTTTAAAGTCTTCTTGAAGCGGCTTTTCTTCCAAATTTCTAGGGTAGGATGCAAATTGTGTCAGGAGTGAACCAGTCTGATAAAGGTCATCAAATTTAGTGCTTAACCTCTTAACCTATGTTTAAGGATCACTTTTGACGCCCTTTCAATAGCTATTTCATCTTCAAATCTCTTAGGTAAGTCCCAAATTGAGTCTAGTTTCTGGAACAAAAAAAATCATTATAAGAACCGATCTCAAAATAGGTGAACGAGTCTAAATGGTACATAGAGGTTAAGAAAACAAAGTTAAGATGATGTATCTATCTCATAGACTGCAACATCATCGTCTCTAAACTTAAGACGCTGAAACAAGGCAGTCAATGTGATTTTCTTCCTCCGAATATTCGTTTGTTTTCCAGCGATTCAACAAATATTTCTACTTGAGTTCTTCACAAAATTTGTAGTCCTACATATCACAGTTCATTTAAGACAGATTCCACTTAAATTGATTCGTATTCGAGCAAGTTATAGGGGTCAAAATTGGGTACTCAACATTGTACTTATCCAAAATTTTCTGTTGTTTCTTGCTCTTGGTTTAGCTGATTTTAGATCTTCTCATCTCTCAATTGCTTCTGCAAAATTGTTTATATTTTACCCTTAGCTAATGGTATGAGACCCATGTCACGTCTTGTCTTGTATAATAGAGGTCGAATTTTAGAATAAAAATTTGAAAATTTTAAACTCAAAAGCTTATCGATAGACAACCTATGGGTTCTTTGCTTCCGACGACTTTCAACCTTCGTTTCGTTCGTCAAAGTATTTTTTTCTTCTTGCCATGAATCTGTACAGATGAGTCTTAAAGGATTAAGCTTAAACGTGGGGAAGAAATTTCTCAATTTTCAGAAACTTCAGCCTAAACACCATACAAGAGGTTGGTAGCCATCTTATACTTTCCTTAAGAAATGCTTGTAGGATCGCTTGGATGTATGTATGAACCTTAAATTAGATATGTATTAAGTGTTAGGATCGCACAACAACGCACACACTCGATCTAGATGAACACAAAAAATAGGATAGAGAAAATTGCAAGGAGAACTCTGGTTAAAAGAATTTGTATTGATGAGTATGTATAAGAGAGAATATAGGGAATAGAAAGTACATTTTCAAAGCTCTATCGGGGAATATATATATAGTTCAGTTTACTATATATACCTTTACCAGATTTATCCATCTAATATATATACTATTTACTATATATAGCTTTACTAGATATAGCTTTACCAAATATAGCTTTTTCGAATATAACCGTTGACCAAGCTATAAATAAGAGAGCAGACTCCATAACCTAACAATTCTCCGATTTGGAGACTGATCCAGTCAACCAAGAATTCCATTCTCAAACAATCACTACACCATACCAATTAAGGCTTTGCATAACCTTAATTTTCCAATATCAACACATTTTGTCAACATGTCGGTTGGATTCTTTGCACCCTCTATCTTCTCCAAACACATATCGCCTTCTTCCACTAACCTGCGAGTAAAATGGTATCGCTTTCTAATGTGTTTTGTCCTTGAATGATAGACTGGGTTTTTCACCAACTGTATGACACTCTGACTATCTGTATAAAGGATCTTCTTGCACTGCTTCTTGCCTAATTCTTCTAGATAGTCTGTCATCCATATCATCTCTTTTCCAGCTTCAGCTATTGCCACGTACTCAGTTTCAGTAGATGAAAGAGCAACACATTTCTGAAGTTTGGACATCCAACTCACTTCTGTTCCATCTATAGTGTAGATATATCCAGATGTGCTCTTGCTAGAGTCTACATCTCCACTCAGATCTCAGCATCCACAAAACCTTGCAGAACTACTTTGCCATTGCCAAAACAAAGTGAAGTATTGGATGTACCTCTCAGATATCTCAGAAGTCACTTTACAGCTTCCCAATGTTCTTTACCTGGATTTGCCATGTACATGCTGACAACTCCCATTGCATGTGTTATGTCAGGTCTAGTGTAGACCATAGCATACATCAAACTCCCAATTGCAGAAGCGTACGGAACTGATGCCATGTGCTCACGTTCCTCAACTGTCTTGGGAGATTGCCCCTTTGACAATTTAATATGATTTTCCAAGGGGGTAGTCCTGGGTTTAGCGTCATTCATCTTGAATTTGGACAACACCTTCTCAATGTACTGCTCTTGGGATAGATTTAATGTGCCAGCAGATCTATCTCGCGAAATCCTCATCCCAAGAATCTGCTTCGCTGCACCCAAATCTTTCATCTCAAATACTGAAGACAAGCTTGCCTTTAGGTGGTTTATCTCCCTCATACTTGATCCAGCAATTAGTATATCATCCATATACAGGAGTAGAAACACATAAGAATCAGTGTATTTCTTGAGGTAGCAACATTGATCCTTTTCACTCATGTGGAAACCACTTTTGCACATGAAGAAGTCAAACTTCTTGTACCATTGTCTTGGTGCTTGTTTCAGTCCATACAAGCTCTTATTGAGCTTACACACCATGTGCTCCTTGCCTGGAGCTACAAACCCTTCTAATTGTTGCATATAGATCTCCTCATCTAGATCTCCATGTAAAAACGCCATTTTTACATCCATTTGCTTAAGGTGTAAATTTTCCGATGCAACAATACTCAGCAGAATTTGGATAGTAGTTAATTTCACAACTGGAGAAAAAATCTCAGCATAATCAATGCCTTTCTTTGTGAATATCCTTTAACTACTAACCAAACCTTAAACCTCCTTCTGCCATCTGGTTCAACCTTGATTCTGAACACCCATTTGTTCAACAGAGCTCTTTTTCCTGTAGGCAACTCAGTCAGCACCCACGTATTATTCTTTTCAAGTGAGCTCATCTCATCATCCATGGCTTGCTCCCACATTGTTGAATCTTCCACTTGTAAGGCCCCATCAAAAGATTTTGGTTCTCCTTCGTCAGTCAGCAACAAATAATGTAATAAGGCTGAATATCTATCTAGTGCTCTGATAGTTCTAGATGATCTCCTCAACACTTGCTCAGGTGTAACTTGCTCCACATCTGGTTCAACAATAGGATCAGGAGTTTCTTGAGCTTCTGTTGTAACATCACTACGTGAATTTTCCTACCACTCAAGTTCAACTCTCACTTGCTTCGTAGTCTCAGAGTTTATCTTCTCTCTCTCCTTGTACATGACATTTTCATCAAAGGTCACATCGCAGTGTCTTAGGATTTTCATATTTTTCTCATCCCAAAATCTGTACCCGAACATGTCAAAGCCATAGCCTATGAAGTAGCATTCACAGCCTTAGCTTCAAGTTTATCTCTCTTCTCTGGATCAACATGAACATACGCAGTACAACAAAAAGTTCTCAAGTGAGAGTACTTGAGTTCTTTTCCTGTCTATACTTCTTCAGGAAATTTGAACTTCAAGGGTACTGACGGCCCTCTATTAATCAAATATGTTGCTGTGTTCACAGCATCAGCCCAGAATGTCTTTGGTAGTCCAAAATGAATCCTCATGCTTCTTGCTCGCTCATTCAATGTTCTGTTCATCCTTTCTGCAATACCATTTTGTCTTGCCTTACCGGGAATTGTTCTTATTAATTTAATTCCCTCAGCTGCACAAAATGTTATAAACTCTGATTTGTTGTACTCTCCTCCATTGTCAGACCTCAGGCATTTGATCTTCAAGTCGGTCTGATCTTCAACTTCAGCTTTCCACTTCTTACTGATCTTCAACTTCAACTTCAGTAGGAAGGTGGTAAACACATCTGACTTGTGTTTTAAAAAGTAAACCCATACCTTCCTACTGAAGTCATCGATGAAGGTGATGTAGTACCTTGATCCACCAAGTGATGAAACTGGAGATGGTCCACAGACGTCTGTATGGATCATTTCCAACCGCAGTTTCTTCGATTCTCTGGCAGCCTTTTTGAAACTAACTCGTT
This sequence comes from Cucurbita maxima, assembly GCF_002738345.1. Taxonomy (NCBI): domain Eukaryota; kingdom Viridiplantae; phylum Streptophyta; class Magnoliopsida; order Cucurbitales; family Cucurbitaceae; genus Cucurbita; species Cucurbita maxima. The sequence continues at coordinate 9,342 of NW_019272792.1, forward strand.
TCTATTTGCCCATAACACAGCTCTCACAAAAACCCATATCAATAGATTTTAAACCTTCTAAAGCTCCTTTCGTAGTCAGCATCTTCATTTCTTTGACGCTCATATGTCCAAGTCTATTGTGCTATAGACTTGAATTAGAGGCACTCTCAGCAGCAGCAGTCATGTTTATACACTCTGCAGTAGTGTATAAGGTTCCGGATTTTGTACCACGTGCAACAACCATGGCGCCCTTCACAATCTTCCATGAACTCTTTCCAAACTCTGTTGCATAACCTGTGCTATCCATCTGACCAATAGAGATTAGGTTCTTCTTAAGACCAGGAATGTATCTGACATCCTGTAATGTCCACTGATTTTTTGCTAGAGTTTGTATGGAGACATCTCTCTTCCCTTCAATCTCCAAGGTTTTGTTGTCCGGCAAGATACACCTTCCTGAAATTTCCTGATTTGAAATTTCGAAACAATTCCTTACTTGGAGATGAATGGAACGATGCACCTGAATCCAAAATCCAGGAATCAGCTGGGTTGTCCACACTAAGGATTAAAATGTCCTCAGTATCTTCTGTTGTATTTATAGAATCATCATCTTTAGATTTATGATTCTGCTTCTTCTTCAGTTTTGTACAATCTGTTCGAAAGTGTTCTTTTCCCCCACCGCTCCAACACGTTACGTTGGATTTGTTTGAAGATTTTCCTCGGTTCTTTGATTTTGATTGCTCATGTTTGTTTGAGCTCTTTGATTTACTTCTTCCCCTTCGATCAACACTAAGAGCATTGTCTGATGAATCTCCAGTTTCTCGTTTGCGAATACTTTCGCTGAGAACTACATCTCGAATTTCATCAAACTTCAGTTTATCAGATGACTCGGGAACTGCTGATTGCGGCAACAACAATATCCCATGACTCGGGTAAAGATGACATCAAAATCAACGCTTTAATTTCATCTTCGAAATTAATTTCCACCGAACTCAGTTGACTTACGACCATATTGAATTCATTTATATGATCAGCAACAGATTCACCTTCAGACATCTGTAGATTGAACAATCTTTGCATCAAATACACCTTGTTCATAGCCGACGGTTTTTCATACATATTTGACTGCGTCTTCAATAGATCTGACGTTTTCTTCTCCTTGATAATGTTGAACTCCACATTTCTGGATAGTGTCAACCGGATAAGTCCTAAGGCTTGTCGCCCTTGAACTTCAACTGTTTCGTGGTCATGGTATCCGGCTTTACCCCCAACAGGGGTTCTTGAAGATATTTCTGGTACAGATCTTCAATTTGCATCTTCCAGAAACCGAAATCGGATCCATCGAACTTCTCAATTCCAATCTTTGAACTTTCCATCTTCACAGATCGTGGTGAATTTTGCTTAACTCTGATACCAGTTGTTAGGATCACACAACAATGCACACACTCAATCTAGATAAACACAAAGAACAGGACAGGGAAAATTGCAAGAAGAACTCTGGCTAAAAGAATTTGTATTGATGAGTATGTATAAGAGAGAAAGAGAATAGAAAGTACATTTTCAAAGCTCTACTAGACAGGATATATATATAATTCAGTTTACTATATATAGCTTTACCAGATTTAACCATCTACTATATATATATATAGCTATTTATTATATATAGCTTTACCGGATATAGCTTTATCAAATATAGCTTTACCGGATATAACCGTTGACCAAGCTATAAATAAGAGACCAGACTCCATAACCTAACATTAAGGAAACATGAAATAAAAGTACATAGAATCATGAGTTAATGTCTTGAATCGACCAAATTGCTCGAGATTTAAGTAACGTTAAGACACCTATGTAGCATGAAACTTCTTACACGATCTTATAGTAACGTTATTGAGATACTAGTAAGTTTTCACGCTCATGGAATTACGTTAGGCTATCCTCTAGGTTTGACTTAAATTAAAAACCATTAAATTTTAAGCATACCCTATGTTATTATGTACAAGTCTAGGTTCACCAACGATCCATGTGTCAAGAATGTACCTAGGATTATTTAAATAGCATGAAAAATAAGTTGCTAAGATTCATGCCCAAAAGTAACAATTATCTCCCAATCACGAGTTGTACTACGAGGCCCCTATTTATCTTTTATGGGGATTGTTATGAAGGCCCTATCCTTTCCCTCACCTATAAGAGATGACCTGCACCACGATTCACTAGCAGGATGACACAATCATGATAGCACCACTCATGTGTTACAGGGAGAGAACTAAAGGTTACTTTAAAGAAAGTTTTTTAGAATCAGCATATGACATATAACAAGATGAGTTCTAAGTGC
>NW_019272793.1:0-11504 GCF_002738345.1 Cucurbita maxima
CTCTCACAAACACTCTCTTCATATATACAAACTCTCTCCCAAGTTTAAGTCACTCACCGGATTTCACAATCCCGTTCTAAGGTCGGAGGATAGTGGAGAAGACACTAGTGGTGGTTCAAAACCGGTTCGTGAGGAAAAAGGAATTTGAAGTACAAAAGGTTAGTATTCAAACTCATTAAATTTTAATACTTATGAACATGCTAGTTATTTACTATAATTTATGTTCTAAAAGTGTCTAAGATCCAAATTGCTAACGCATGTGTTATATGAACACATTCCGTTTCTTGTGAAGCAACGAAAGAATCTGTATGGTTTAGGAAGTTCTTAACTGATTTGGAAGTCATTCCAAATATGCATCTTCCCGTCACTCTTTATTGTGATAACAGTGGAGCAGTTGCAAATTCAAAAGAACCAAGAAGTCATAAGCGAGGAAAACATATTGAGCGCAAATATCATCTCATAAGGGAGATTGTGCAACGAGGAGATATGATCGTCACACAGATAGCTTCAGAGCACAACATTGCTGATCCATTTTCAGAGCCCCTCACGGCTAAAGTGTATGTAGGGCACCTAGTGAGTCTAGGACTACGAGTTATGTAATCTAGGGCAAGTGGGAGAAAAGGCATGAGTATGTGATGCCCTAGTTTATTGTATTTATGTCTTTTTCTCTACTCAACATTATAAAACCCACTAGAGTTTTAGTCCAAGTGGGAGTTTGTTGGGTTTTATGTCCTAAAACTCATGTTTGTAAACAAAAACATATTTTATTTTCAATCAAGTTATAATTGTTGTTTATTCAGTAAAGATTGTTATTGAATAAGGTGAACTTTACGATCATTAATCTAAATCCAATAAACTAAGAACACTCGGGCTATAGTATGATTACTTGAACTATATGTAGAGACATAAGAGTTGATCAAGTTCAAGTATATAGTGAAAATGATCTATAATATAAGGATAAGACTGAGTAACTTATTCTGGGGACACTATGGATGCGGCCCACTTTTGTATATGATATAAACAATTTGATCACTAAATTGTACATGTGCAGACAAGTGAATGGGGGTGTCCTATGTAATGAGTATTGCATAAGATCAGACCATGAAGAAAATTACTCTCACTTTATAATGTCGTTTACTGTTGAGACTGATTTTCTTTTCATTCGATGACCTAAGTAACTCGATCTGAATCCTGAGCTAACCATGAACTCCTGTTTATTCGGAATTATCCTTAGATTTGCATGGGTGAGAATGGCTCAAGTTTGCCGACTCAATAGGCCTCCCATTTTTGGGGTAAGAGGGTAAATGGCTGGGGACGTAGGGTGCAAGATGGAATTCACTCCTACCCACTATTAGGGATAGAAGAGAGCTAGTTCCCTTAAATACTGACTTCAGGTCTTGAACAGGGGTCCCACCCTCTCATTGACCTGAGAGGGATCCGATTTTCTGGTTGGACCACAAACCAATTGTTCATTAGAGGATCAGTGAAACATAAGAAACAAGAATTAACTTCAGGGGTAAAACGGTAAATTGACCCAGCTCTAGTTACGAACAACCTGTGAAGGATCGACTTACTAATCATGGTTATATCAAATGGACAAAAATATATCTATAGTGAGGGGAGTGCAACTACTAGGCTATAGTGGAATGTCCTAGTAGTTAACGAATGTTGGTTAACAAGATTAATGAGTTTAACCGGTTAATCTTGGATCGTTGGAGCCCATGATGTATAGGTTCATTAGGTCCCTCTGCTAGCTCATATTGAACTAAACCATAGAACAGTGTGACGAGTGAGTTCGAAGTCTTCGAATTCAAATTAGGGAGACTGCGCTACATATATACGATATATTTAACCACATTTTTGTTTTATTTATGAATTAAACAAAACGAGAGAATCTGAGATATTTAAATAAGATTTAATATCTTAATCAAATACGAGCCGGAATTTATTGGGATTGTCATTTGAATTAATATTAAATATTAATTAAATAGTTTAATTAATCATTTAATATTACTTTAATTTGAAATTAATAATTCAAATTGATTATTAAATCAATATGATGAAAGTCAACATGTTGACTTCCTTTAATGGAAAAATCCATGTTAGTGGAATTTTGAGGTGTCAAAATTTGGTTTAACCAAACTTGCATGCTTGCGAAATAAACCCCACAAATTTGAGTGGAATTTTGAGTGTCAAAATTTGGTTAACTCAAGCATGCATGCTTGTCACATAATCCCAAACATTTGAGTGGAATTTTGAGTGTCAAAATTTGGTGATCTCAAATTTGCATGAACATGCAAACATGACTCTATAAATAGAGTGATCATAATACATGAAAGGTCTTCTTATTGGTGAAAAACCTTGAGAAAAACCTCTCACAAACACTCTCTTCATATATACAAAATCCCTCCCAAGCTTATTCACTCACCGGATTCCACAATCCCGTTCTTAGGGCGGAGGATAGGGGAGAAGACACTAGTAGTGGTTCGAAACCGGTTCGTGACGAAAAATGAATTTGAAGTACAAAAGGTTAGTATTCAAACTCATTAAGTTTTAATACTTATGAACATGCTAGTTATTTACTATAATTGACGTTCTAAAAGTTCCTTAAAATTCAAATTGCTTCCGCATGTGTTATATTAACACCTTCATACTCAACTTCTTCCTCTGAAGCTACAGGAATCCTTAATTTGAAGAAAAAGAGATCGTAGATAGGAATTCGACTCTTATCCCTAATTTAATTTCGAAACCTATTTCCTTTAACTTAACATGCTCTCGTGGTTATTTTTCTTCGTGGTCTTCTATTGAAGCATTCCTGGGCGATGCAGAAGTTGATTGGAACCATTTTTGCTCGACGAGTCATCATGTATCCTCGGATTGGATTTTCAAGTTTTTCTTGAAGTTCTTCAATGGCGGATTGAATTGGGGGAATGGTTTCTGGGCACTTTCAACACTCTATTCCTCCATGAAACTTGTGGGTAATCTTGTTGAGAAACTGTAGGAATAAGTTTGAAGAGAAATGGTGGAGGATTGCTCTCGAATTTGGAAGAAATCTAAGAGTAGGAGACCTATAATGTAAATGCTCATTGCCTTCGATTGGGGGATCGACCTTTCTTGATTCTTATTCCGTATTGTTGCTCCTACTTCACACTTTATAGGAGATGCTTAAACCGACATTGAGAGCTCCAGAATCTTCATTATTTAGAAGTTCGAAGAGAAATGGTGGAGGATTGCTCTCGAATTTGGAAGAAATCTGAGAGTAGGAGGCCCATAATCTAAACGCTTATTACATATTGTTGCTCCTACTTCAGACTTTATATGAGGAGCTTAAACCGACATAGAGAGCTCTAGAATCTTCGTTATTTAGATATCGAACTTTCTTGATAATTTTTCGGAGATATCAACTTCGATCATAGCCTTACCGACCTTAGCTTTGAATACTAATCGTTGGATGTGATGATCCGTGCATGTTCGTTTTAGATCATATCAAATTTTGGAGGAGATCTAATGGTTGAGATTTAAGTTCGAAGGATTTTTCTCGGATGGTCACGGTAAATGCTCTGATTCTAATTAGAGTGGTATTTCTCTAATTATCCATTCTTTCAGGGGTATTTTGGTAATTTGCCACTTTTTGAATATTTTATTAATATTTTTCTACAAATTCCTCATTGTTTTTTGATTATTTCCCCCTTATTTTGAATCTTGAGATTCCTTATAGATAATGAATTACAAATCGGGAAAGATTTTTGATAATTGATATAATGACTTTTTTGCCTTTTTCATTTACTTTTCCTTTCCAATCATTTTTAAAAGCCCTTTTAACTCCTTGAAATCACTTGTTAAGGTACTCAATTGACTAAGTCCCTTGTTCTTGCTTAAAACTTTAATTTTTTTCTTTCTGTCCTTTGGGTCTTTCATGAGTGACTTATTCTTATGGGAGCTAATTTTCTTCATGTTTGGGGTGTTACATATACATACTCGTTACAAACACAAAATAAGAAACAAACTCAAAAGAAGAACAAAAAATACTATTTTAAAAATAGAGGTTAGTCCATGGCCCGCACTCCAAAGTCTGCTCTCATCCACGACCAACTATTAGTTACTTGAAAAAAAAATGATAAACATGGAGTGAGTAAAACTTAGTAAGTAGCCTACTAGTAGGTTCTTAATCGCGACCTTAAGCTAGGATATTACTTCTTGTTATGTTTTTAGGATCTTCGAACAAAGAGGTCATCGTGTCATGTATCATATACTGATCGTGAAAACCTTCCCCTAAAATAACCTTCAATTTTCTCCCCATGAAAACATGAGTGTTGTCGTCATAATCATGTAATCCTACTGGTAAATCGTTGTGCAGGACATCTCGTTTAGCTGATGGGAAAGCTCAATTCAATTGGGAGTGCTGTCTGTAGATCTAAAGATAGCTTGGATTCCAAGCATCAGTGAAGATCTAAAAGTCACGTGTTTGATCCACGTTCACGGAACTTAATTCAAGTTGACTAACTTGCATAACCTGAATATTCATTCTAAAATTAGTGATTATTTCTTTTTAAAATTTCCGAATTTTCATTTTCAATGTTACAGGGGAGAGAGTAATATTGAAGATTCGAAGGTCACGTGTTTATTCGACCTTCACCACACCTGATTCAAGTAGTATAACTTACTATCTTATCTAAATTTAGAGATGATTTCTTTTTAAAATTTCAATGAATTAGCGTAAATAATTTTACTGGTGAATTTTCATTTTAATGTTAAGCATAGATAGCTCAATTAATTTGGGAGTGTTGTCCGTAGATCTAAAGATAGCTTGGATTCCTAATTCTTTATTTGACTATAAATGCTCTGTAAGACATTTAGTAAAATGACTCATTTTATTGCATGAAACAATAAAATTGATCTTCCTATAGAATTGTCAATACATTCTACTTTCAATGTTGCTAAGTTGAGTCCCTTTGATGTAGGTGATGATTTTTCTGATTCGAGGACGAATCCTGAAAAGGGGGATGATTATAAGAATCATGGTGTACATTCTACTTTCAATGTTACTGAGTTGAGTTCTTTTGATGTAGGTGATGATTTTTCTGAATCGAGGACGAATCCTTTTGAAGAGAGAGATGATGATAAGAATCACGGTGTTCCAACTAAACCTATTACACAACCCAAGGCCAAGAAGATTCAACAAGCATTCATACTTCATCTACAAAATTGGATAGGCTAGGTTCAACCGTCATTTCATGTGTTACAAGCTGATTCGTTTGAGTCAAGATCTTTTGGAGATTCAAAAGTAAATATTTGCACGGTTGAAGTAGCGGATGAAGTTGCAAGCATCATTTCATGAGTGGTTAGAAAAATTTATTTATTCTTTTAGTTTCATAAAGTTTGTAATGCTCAAATTGACTTCGTCTTCTGTGGAGATTTAAAGGATCGAGATTAAATCACGCGCACTAACTTTTTTTGTGGGGAGACTATAAATACCCACAAATTATTATGTAAAAAATATTTGTGATCAATGAAATTGATCTCTTAAGTTGAGAGGTCCCCCCTTATAGAAATCTTAGCATATCTTTGTCGTTTTTAAGTTTCATGCAATTCTTGTGGTAGATTGCATCTGAGTTATTCAATCAAGCCTTGATCAAATTCGATCGTGAAGTGACTCAATTTAGAAAAAGGTTTCAAATCTTGCTTCTCACTCTTGGATCTCATAATCTAATTCTAGCTTTATATCTTGGTTTATCCAAATTTTGTATAAGAAGGTGTTAATTTCTTTCATACAAAGGTTCTTGCTTCTACAAAAGCTTGGCTCGTTGGGCTGAAGATTACGGTTGGTCTATCATCCTTCAACGAGATCTTCTATCCCCATGACTTGCTCTGATGCGGTCGTTCTTCTAACGCCGGTGACACATCCAGTTGTCGAGATTGATAATGTGAGTTTGTAACCCATCCATTGAGGTTCTTGGAATGATTCTATAACTTATCATTTCCATGTTGGGAGTTGGATCATGGGTCTTGTGCGAAGGAATCCTTGGTTTACCGCCGCTTCGAGTTGAAGGAAGTGTCAAAAGGCTAGTTTTTTTTCAATTTTATTGATTTGTTTGAGTGATTTTATTTGATTTTATTTCAATTGGTCAAACTCACTCGGGTGCTCATCTCAATCATTTCAGCCTTGTTGGCGTTCAATAAGAGAGACCTTAGAAATAACTGGTAACTGTTCAACTGGATTATCACATTAACAATTTGAATCAAATAAAGTGACATTAACCATTTGAATCACCTTAACCCCACTTGTTGAACTTGACCAAATTTCTATAACATAGCACTAACAAACATACAAAGTAATACAAACAAAGGTACAAAGTAACACTAACAAAGGTACAAAGTTCATAAAAGGTTTTTTTAATCTAAAATACCATTGAACTTGACCATTATAGTGCCTCTCAAACGTAGGTAAAGTTCAAATTCGAGTCTCCTTGTCAAACTCACTCGGGTGCTCATCTCAACCATGATGGCGTTTCACAAGAGAGACCTAAAAAATAGCCGGATTATCGCATTAACCATTTGAATCACCTCAACCTCACTTGTTGAAATTGAAACAAATATCTATAACATAACACTAACATAGGTACGATGTTCATAAAAGTCTTTTTAATCTAAGATACTATTGAACTTGACCATTAAAGTGCCTCTCAAACTTAGGCAAAGTTTAAATATAATTGGTGACAAAAGATGAAACTATAAAATAAAAAGAAATAAGAAAATAATATTCCATTTCAGATAATTAAACCAGAATCTCCTATGTGAAAGCAAAATATACAAACCGTACGACAACAATGAATTTTAAGTGTAGTTGTCTTGGAGTCTTTTGTCTAATCGCTAATGAGTTTTACGATAATGTTTTGGGTAATGTCTAACTCTTCGACACGTCCTTTCATGTGTGTGATAGAATTCTCAGAGTTACCGAGACTATTCGAGCTGTTCGATCGTTTGGCGCTTTCTTCAAAAGGATCAACATCAAACATCGAGTCCTTGATTGGCAACCCATCTAGAGGAGCGTCGATTGCATTGATTCCATCAACAGTCTTCCCATGAGTTTATGGTGCATGACCCTTTTTTTTTACCATTCACCTTCGAGCGCCACCATAGTTTTGCATCGTCCATGAGATGCATTGCGACCAACGTAACTCTTAGGTTCTATGAGCAAGTTCCAGTAATCTTCGAGTATTGTTCTACGTCAAAAATAAATCTTTTTAATTCCTTAGCATCCCGGTTTCCATTTAAGGGGTTGTGTTCTTGGATTTTAAGTTTTTTAAGGCCACATGAACTTGGCTTGAGCTGTGGTTCTCTACAGCCCAACTTGTCAAACTCACTCGGGTGCTCATCTCAACCATGATGTCGTTCAATAAGAGAGACCGCGAAAACGACTGGATTATCGCATTAACCATTTGAATCACCTGCTCATCTCAACCATGATGTCGTTCAACAAGAGAGACCTCGAAAACGACTGGATTATCGCATTAACCATTTGAATCACCTCAACCTCACTTGTTGAAATTGAAACAAATATCTATAACATAACACTAACATAGGTACGATGTTCATAAAAGTCTTTTTAATCTAAGATACTATTGAACTTGACCATTAAAGTCCCTCTCAAACTTAGGCAAAATTTAAATATAATTGGTGACAAAAGATGAAACTATAAAATAAAAAGAAATAAGAAAATAATATTCCATTTCAGATAATTAAACCAGAATCTCCTATGTGAAAGCAAAATATACAAACCGTACGACAACAATGAATTTTAAGTGTAGTTGTCTTGGAGTCTTTTGTCTAATCGCTAATGAGTTTTACGATAATGTTTTGGGTAATGTCTAACTCTTCGACACGTCCTTTCATGTGTGTGATAGAATTCTCAGAGTTACCGAGACTATTCGAGCTGTTCGATCGTTTGGCGCTTTCTTCAAAAGGATCAACATCAAACATCGAGTCCTTGATTGGCAACCCATCTAGAGGAGCGTCGATTGCATGGATTCCATCAATAGACTTCCCATGAGTTTATGGTGCATGACCCTTTTTTTTTACCATTCACCTTCGAGTGCCACCATAGTTTTGCATCGTCCATGAGATGCATTGCGACCAACGTAACTCTTAGGTTCTATGAGCAAGTTCCAATAATCTTCGAGTATTGTTCTACGTCAAAAATAAATCTTTTTAATTCCTTAGCATCCCGGTTTCCATTTAAGGGGTTGTGTTCTTGGATTTTAAGTTTTTTAAGGCCACATGAACTTGGCTTGAGCTGTGGTTCTCTACAGCCAAACTTATCAAACTCACTCGGGTGCTCATCTGAACCATGATGTCGTTCAACAAGAGAGACCGCGAAAACGACTGGATTATCGCATTAACCATTTCAATCACCTGCAAATCTCAACCATGATGTCGTTCAACAAGAGAGACCTCGAAAACGACTTGATTATCGCATTAACCATTTGAATCACCTGCTCATCTCAACCATGATGTCGTTCAACAAGAGAGACCTCGAAAACGACTGGATTATCGCATTAACCAGGTACCAAGTTCATAAAAGTCTTTTTAATCTAAGATAGAAACTGTAAAATAAAATGAAATAAGAAAAATAATATTTCATTGACAGGAATCAAACCCAAGTCTCCTCAATGAAAGTCAGATATCCTAACCGCTAGATGACAAAGGATTTTTGGTGAGAATGTCCTGAAGTCTTTTGTCAGATCGCTGAAGAGTTTTAACATGATCTTTTGCTTAATGTCTAACTCTTCGACACGTCCTTCCTTGTGTGTGTTAGAGTTCTCAGAGCTACCAGGATGCTTCAAGCTGTTAGATTATGTGGCTTTTTCTTCAGAAGAGTCAACATCAAATGTTAGGTCTTTGATTGGCAACCCATCCAGGGAGCATTGATTGCATCGATTCCATCAACGATCTTCCCATGAGTTTATGGTGCATGACCCATTTATATACCATTCACCTTCGAGCACTATCATAGTGTTGCATCGTCCATGAGATGCATTGCGGCTAACGTAACTCTCAGGTCGTATGAGAAAGTTCGTGTAGCCCTCAACTCTCAGGTCGTATGGTAGAGTTTTTAGAGCTATCGCGACATTTTGAGGTGTTCTATCGTTGGTTTTTTCTTCAAAAGAGTCAACATCAGACCTCAGGTCTTTAATTGGCAACCCATCCAGGGGAGCGTCGATTGCATCGATTCCATCAACGGTCATCCCATGAGTTTATGGTGCATGACCCATTTTTTATATCATCCACCTTCGAGCGCCATCGTCCATGAGATGCATTGTGGCCAACGTAACTCTTAGGTCCTACGAGCAAGTTCGTGTAACCTTCAAGTATTGTTCTACGTCAAAAATAAAGTTTTTTAATTCCTTAGAATCCGAGTTCCCATTTAAGGGTTTGTGTTTTTGGATTTTAAGTTTGTTAAGCCCAAAATGAGCTTGGCTTGGGGTGGGGTTCTCTACGACCATCTGTTTATGGGTGGAATGTCGTACTATAACTGCGTACCCAATGCCTTTTGTTGAATTTTTCAGAAACGAGATTTAAATCTGGCATCTCGGTCTAATACTATTGCCTTTTGTTGAATTTCCAGAAGCGTACCCAATACCTTTTCTGATGAATATTCATTTTTAATGTTAGCAAGAGTAGCTTAGTTGGGAGATTGTTAGACGGAAGATTTGAAGGTCACACGTGTTTTATCCACGTTCAACGCACCTAATACAAGTTTATTACCTGACTATACAATCTAAAAACACAACTTATTCAATCTAAAATTAGTGATTATTTCTTTTATAAATATAATGAATTAGCGGAAGTACCTTTACTTATGAATTTTCATTTTTAATATTAGCGGGGATAGCTCTGTTGGGAGAGTATCAGACTGAAGATTTGAAGGTCACGTGTTTGTTATCCACGTTCACCGCACCTGATTCTAGTTGCATAACCCGACTATTCAATCTAAAATTAGTCATTATTCCTTTCTGAAATCTCAATGAATTATCGAAAATACCTAACGTGTTCTAGTTCACCGCACCTTATACAAGTTGGATAACTTGAATATCTTATTAAAAATATTTCTATTTAAAATTAAAATGAATTAGCGAAAATACCTTTACTGATGAATTTTCATTTTTAATGTTAGTGTGGATAGCTCAGTTGAGAGAGCATTAGATTGAAGATCTAAAGGTCTCGTGTTCAATCTTGCATAATTTGACTATTCAATTTAAAATTAGTGATTATTTCTTTCTAAAATTTCAATTAATTAGCGTAAATACTTTTACTTAAAAATTTTCATTTTTAATGTTAGCAGGGATAGCTCAGTTTGGAGAGAGTCAAATTTAATATTTGAAGGTCACGTGTTCGATCTCCATGTTAACCACACCTATTTCGCATAACCTGACTACTCAATAGAAAATTAGTCATTATTTCTTTTTAAAATCTCAATGAATCAGCTAAAATACCTATACTGATGAATTTTTATTTCTAATGATTGCGGGGATAGCTCAGTTGGGAGAGCGTCAGACTGAAGATTTGAAGGTCATGTGTTCGATCCACATTCACCGCACTTTGTTTAAGTTAATGCATAACTTGACTCTCATACTCAATGAATTAGAGGAAGATCTGTCACGTTTTTTATCCAATTTTAATATTAGTGAGGAGAGCGTCATATTGAAGATTTAAAGGTAACGTGTTTGATCCACGTTCATTGCATTAGCAATTATTTCTTTTTAAAATCTCAATCTCAATGAATTAGAGGAAGATCTGGCACGTTTTTTATCCAACTGGCATAAGTTGACTAAGTTGCACAACTTAACTATTCAATCTAAAACATGTGATTATTCATTTTTTTATGTTATCTGGAATGGCTTAGTTGGGAGAGCATCAGATTGAATATTGGAAGGTCTTGTGTTTGATCGACATTCATTATATCTTGTAGTTTAGTTGATTATAAATTCTTCTTAAAATATAATGAATTAGTGGAAATAGCTTTACTTATGAATTTTTATTTTTAATCTTAGCGGGGATAGCTCAGTTGAGAGAGTGTCAAACTAAAGATTTGAAGGTCACGTGTTTAATCTTCACGTTCACCGCACCAGTTTCCATTTACATAAGCTAACTATTCAATAAAAAATTAGTTATTACTTATTTTTAAAATTTCAATGAATAATGAATTAGCGGAAATACCCTTACACATGAATTTTGATTTTTAATGTTAGCGGGGATAGCTCAGTTGGGAATGAATATCTCAAGGTTACATGTTTAATCCATGTTCACCGCACTTGGTTTATGTTGCATAAGTCTATTAAGTTGCATAACTTTATTCAATCTAAAATTAGTGATGATTTCTTTTTAAAATATAATGAATTAGCGGAAATACCTTTACTTATGATTTTTTTTTTCAAATATTAGTGAGGATAACTCAGTTTTGAGAGCGTCAGACTGAAAATCTGAAGGTCACGTGTTCGATCCAC
>NW_019272794.1:0-11346 GCF_002738345.1 Cucurbita maxima
AAAAGGAGGCTCAAAATCTAAATTAAAATCATATTTTGATGTTTGTGTTTATTTTTTAAATGGAAAAAAAAAAAAAGAAATCTAAATTAAAAAAATTTAAATAAAAATTGGTCGACATCAAAGTTACTTAAGGATGGATATGAAGCTTCATTCAATATTGCAATTACTCGTGTTATAAAGGTCTAGATGGACCCACCAATATAATTTTGAATACGACACGTCGGATTTCAATTAGCTGACTCACTTTATTTCACTAAAAAGACAAAAATTTGAAACGGTGGGAGTTGACACGTCACCTACCCCCCATTTATTTTTATTTAAAATTCGCCCCCCCAAAATTAAGAGCATTCACATTGCTTGTGTTAGGTCTTGTAACCTAGCATCTACAGATTGGACTTTCTAGAAATTTTGAAGAAAAAAAACACATCATAACATTAATTATGTTACTAATTTTGTCCTTTACGCTCCAGCTCGCTTACTTTGAATTATATATATAAAATATTTTTTTTAATATATATATATAACGACGATATCTAAAGTGGTTACTGTTATCTTAGTATAAGCTCATATGCCAAATCTAACTCTTAAACGTAATCAATTAAATAATAAATTTCGAGAAATAAAACAAATTTCATCTATTAGTATCATTTTCATACTCTTAAGATTGTGTCCTATGTCAGTTTATCTATCGACATGATGTAATATGACACTCATTATCATAAACATGGTTAATATGAAAACATCAACATAAAGACAAACGCCATGCAATCATCATAATCATCATTATTGTCATAAAGTACATCAAGCATATAAAGTACGATCATCACCTTGTATTCTTATACAATATCATGTACTCATACATCATAAATGGTAACACATTCAATTTCTAACCTATTCTATAATAAGGCCACTTACTTATTGGTTTTAACAGAAGTACTTCCTAATTTAGCTAATACAAAAGTTTCTAAATTGAGTTTGATAGTAATCAATATTATTTCAAATTACTTGGATCACTCGATCTAAATATTATTTGTTATAATATTATATTTACTCGATATAAATAATAATATTTTATCATCTTCCATTTTCAATTTTTTTTTTTTTTTGCTGCTGGGCGACACGTGGCAGAACAGGAATGTGGGTCAAGGCACGGGTTCGGGTCACGTTGATGTGGTGTGGGGCGAAGAAAAGTTGTTGGAGAAGAAGATTAAAAATATATATAAATATAAATATAAGGGAAGTGGACCAAAAGCTATTATTTGAATTAAAGCTGTTTTTTTTTTTTTTTTTTTTTTTTTTTTTTTTTTTTTTTTTTTTTTTTTTTTTTTTTTTTTTTTTTTTTTTTTTNGATTCCTTCCCTTATTATTATTATTATTATTATTATTTGTATTTGGATTAATTAGTGAATGCACTTAAAATAATTTACTGTTTATAAGCACGATTTTTGTGTGTTAATCACTTTCATTCTTTTTTTAAGTAAAGTTAGGTGCTTTTATATAACGTTTTTCCATATATATATATATATATAAGTTTTTAATATTTTATTAAGACTTTTACTTTTAAATTTTACACGGGTCTAAAAATACATTACCATTTTTTACCGTTTCAATAATACTCTTAAACTTTAAAATATATATATAAAATAATACATTTACATTGATTGAAAACCAAAAAGAAAAAATGGTTAATACCCTTTTAACATTTTTTTTAAAATATTTAAATTCTTTTAGGGTTAGTATTATATTTAAAAAATACTCATAGAAATTTAAAATTAAAGACCATTTACTTTTATAAAAATAAAAGTTTAAAAAAATTATTACGGTCATATATGAACGAAAATAGATTATCGATACCTTATATATTATCTACAAATGTTCTAATGTTACTTCAAAAGATTCACGAGTATTCTTGGAACGTGTTACTAATGGTAAAAGTTCTTTTTGAACTTTTCAAAAAAATTAAACTTTAAAAACTTAATGTAAACACTTGAAATAGTTTTGAAAGTTATTTTTAAAAGAAAATATTAACGTTTTCAATGAACAGAGTATTTTTTAATATTTTTTAGTTTTAAGTTCTTTTTTAGAATTTAAGAATATTATTGAATTTTTATTCAGTTTAATGATATATTTATTATTTTAGCCTCTTTCTTTTTTTTTTATTGATAGCTAAAACTTATTTATTCTTGTTCATTTCTATAGCAACAAGATGAAGTTTACCCGACTAAGGGAGTTAATAGGAGAGAAAATAATAGCTAAGGGGTAACTTGAACCAGAGAGCCTAAACTACATGGAAAATGACCTAATGAGAGTAGAAATGGAAGCCATGGAGTCATAGATTATGCTCTCTCTTGATATGATAGACCACATCACACCAAGCTACACGTTACACACGACTCTTGCAGTGTTTATTATTGCTAATATTACAAACTCAATTCAACTAAAAATGCTAATAGCAATGGGATGTGAAGAACGACCCCAACGCATAACATGATCTCACACTTCATGATCTATGAATACTTAAAAAATGATGATCTAGGTACAACATATGAACATTAAGTGATCCTATACTTCGCCCGGTATGAAAATTTTAGCCAATTAAATCTAACATTAGTCATAAATGCTAAAACACCCCCTTATATTCATGCATGACATTAATATGTAACAAATACAGTCATAATATTTTGAACCATGAATATTTTTTTAAAGTACTGAAATGTAAGTCGATTTTTAGAAGAGTATATGTTAAAAGAAGAAGCTGAATATTTTTTTAAAGTACTGAAATGTAAGTCGATTTTTAGAAGAGTATATGTTAAAAGAAGAAGCGTTAATTATTACTCTCTTTAATATTATTTCTAATAATTTTGTTTAAGATAAAAGTATATAAATTATTTTATTTTATGTTAACAAATGAAAGTAAAAACAATATTTTCAAATTAATTAAAATAACAAAATATATGATAGTGCATTTTGAAACTTAGTAAAATGAAATAATTTATAATTGATAACTTGAATAAAAATGAAATTAATCCTTGTTTTAAATTCATTTTCATTTTAAATACATTGTTTATTCGAACCACCATTCATAAATTAAGTTTTTAATTTTAAGAATATGATTTACAATAGGTAAAGATATTTAGCATTTTATTATGATTTACCATAGTTATCATATTTGATATTTTATTACAAATAAATATCTAGATATTTACTTGCATTTCGGTTTACCATATGTATCATTGTAACGACCCTAAATTTCTACATACTCAGTCGCTACCAACGTTTCATGCTCATCTCTTATGCAGAAATATAACTCTTAAAATAAAACTTCATCTATAGTATAAATGTCGAAAATATTTAAAATACAGTCATGGTCTTACGTGTTTAAATACGAAATACTGAAATTTAGAGAAAATAAAAACAAATACAAATTATTTTAAAACGATGAAATGCAAAACAATCCATTCTAACATAAGACTAGGAATTTAAATATGAGTCTATCTTATGCACATGCCACAGTCTTTACTCGCGAGTCGCCGTCATCTGTACATGTGCGTCTTGCTTTTACCTGAAAAAGGATGTGGCACACAACCTGTGTATTTCGAAGAATACTCAGTAAGAGACCCCACTATAGGGGGTCAAACACATGCAATCATGATCCTAGGACCTATCTCTATCTCATCTCGGGGTGCCCTCCAGTCTTGGACTACTATGGATGTGTAGTACTTCCCTACACACGACCACACGTGTGAGTGTGAATCCCTAGGGGGCTCGCGCACCTCCTGGACCCTCTTTGGTCAAGCTACTCTATAGCAACGTCCAGAGGTCAGCAGAACCCCTAGTATTATGCCCACCATGAACACCCTCATCATCATACTATCCCCGTCTGCGAATATACCACATACATGAAGTCCCTCTAATTTTTATCTTATCATCTCTTTTGAGATAACGTCTATCATACAAACACATGCTTGCATACGCGAACATATTTTTTTATTGAACCTTTATTCTTTTCATATGTTTATCGATTGATAAATTTTAATAATAATGTTTTATTCCATTATTTTCCAGATTAGTCACAAGTGACATTTTAATAAAATATTTAGATAAAAGTTTAAGATAAGGTCTGAGATTACAATTTTGTTTAATTAAAAATCAACTTTATTCGCATATGGTCATCACAATTTCCACCTGCGTTTTTAAGAATATTATTTAGTTGACTTTTTCTGTCCAACAAATTAATAAATTAATAAATAAATGACTCCTCAAAAAAGTTTAATCTAACTTTTAATTTTTTTAAAATTTTTCTTAATCATTTTAATCATCTTAATCTCAGGATCGTTCTCATTTAGAGGTAATCTTGATTCATTCATGTATTCCTCTTTTATTCGAGTGTCACGACATGAGTAAAGAAGAACCTGACAATCGACGACTATTGAACATTGGCAAATTACGATTATAACTTCTATTAAACCGATGAGAGAACGAGATCAAAATTTCCTTTTTTTATTCTTCGCTGGCAAATGCTAGCTGTTAGAGAAGTCATATCAAAAGAGGATAAAATCCACAATAATATATACTTCGAAAAAAAAAACATACGATAATTGGATAATATTATCTTTTTTGTTTCACATTTTGTCTAATAGGATAAGAATGATAATTACAAATAGAATTTATAAATATAAAAGGTTAAAAAAAGAAGAATATTGTACATAGTATACCTTAAAAATTATAATATAATAATATAGCCAAAAACCATAGGTTATAAATTATTTAGCATCAAATTTGTTATTCTTTTGCTAAATATAGTATTTGCATATTTTTATAAATTAAAGTTAATAATAATATCACCAAATTACTCCTTTAAACAACTGATTTCAACTCAATCATTTGATTAAGCATATTATATATATTTTTTAATACATACTTAATTGAGTTTCGATGAATATTAAGGAGCAAATGCTTAATTTTGTAATCATTGGGCAACACTTTAAACGACACAAAAAGGAAAAAAAAAAGGCTTTGTACATTTAAACATCATTAGATTACCTTTTAATTTAAGTTGGTTTACTTAAATAAAATAATTGGGATTTTTTAAATTTTAAATATAATTATTAAAATACTATGTTTTTCGAATTATTTATAAAAATATAATTTCTTCTTCATATAGATAGATATAGGATCTGTGGAGCAATTAGTTAGAAGTACATTTTGTGCAACAGCCCTTCCTATCTGATAGAAAAGGATCCCATGATCCTGAACCGATCTTACCTGGGATCGCAAATCCCAAGTTTGTCTATGAAGAGCAGATCTAATTATATTAGTGTCTATAATTGATTTCTTCTGCATAATACTAATCGATAGGGCCTCATTGGTAAGTGCTACAAGATCACGTACATTGGAACTCATGGTTATGGAACCGAATCCATTAGTATGGAACATTTTCTTTTCCAAGTGAAATTCCTTGGCATATGAAAGAGTGAAAAAGTGCTTTTGTTGTTGTGGAATAAGAAGCCTTCGTATTTTAATGCATGTATTTAATTTATTCGGAGCTATTAGAGCGGGATCCACTTTTTGGGGAATATGAGTCGAAGCAATAACAAGAATATTTCTAGTGGAACATCTTTCACAATCCCTGAAGAGATAGTTCACTAATAGACCAAGGGATAAGTAATTCGACGCATTCACATCTAGATCATGAATGTTTGGAATCCATATTATGCAAGGAGGCATTGCTTTTGCTAATTCGAATTGAAGGGTGATATAAAATCGGTCTATTTCTGGCATCATATCCATAGTTAGCGGCGCATTCATCATAGTTAGAAGCTCCAGCTCCGTATCAAGGTCACGGTCGATATCGTCACTATCATCAATATCGCCACTATCATCAATATTGTCACTATCATCCATATCGTCATTATCATCAATAAGAAAACCCTTAGGGTTGTTAATTTCATGTCATGGAATTATATTATATTGTCAGTGTTGTATGATGCATGAACCTACATGTGTCATGCCATATAAGCTATGTTAATATGTGCGCTCTATGCTCTTGAGACATTATAAAGTCATGTATGCTAATCATGGATATGATACGAAGGAAAATGGAAAAATATTGAGATCTCATGCATTATTGAGGGATACCCCTTCTCCTTTCATGATAGTACGAATGCATACGCTACGAGACAGGGAAACGATCATTATGTTTACCATAATGTTGTCATGACAGTCACTATTCCTAATAAGTGTCCAACATCAACAGCTACCCGAGAATGCTCGTCCAATCAAAAGGAGCCCAGGAGGTGAGCGAACTGATTGTGGACCGTGAGTAGGTATTAGTACACAACCAATTATCCATTTAGGATAGCTACGGTGGAAAATAGATTGTTATGATAGGTCTCACTCATGAATTGTATGATTTTGCATTTAATCTCAAGAGGGGAGTGCTTTCTAAGTATTTCTTAAAATACTCAAAGCATGTTCTGCAAAGATAAGGTGTCCTTGTACGACTGACTGACGACGTTTTGTATTTACTTCGTTTAGTCTAAGTTTAATATTTATTCTCGTATTTAATTTCTTTTTAGAAGATTTGATTTTTCATTTTTTTATCTTTTCGTAAAATTTATCGATAACGGGCACTAGAAAACGAATATTCGAAAGCAACTAGAAGTTTTTTTTAAAGAAAAGAGGAAAGGGATTGAAAGAGAGGCGGATAAGTATTGAATTTAATGTTTTTGGATTTTTCCATAATTTTTATTCTTGATATATGCTTTTAAAAACTAGCTTTAGGGCATAACCATTCTATTCTGTGCCGAAAAAACTAGCTATACGGTTCGGATTCTATTGTATAGACTCTTGCTTTTACATATAAAAATGTTAAACGTGATTTGAATATTTAAAAATATCGGGACTAAAAAATATAATCACAAATAAAATTGTTGCAAGCTCGATTTCGAACATGTAGTTCGAATAATTGAGATGTCGAGGTTTGATTTTTGAACATGAGGCCTAGATTCTAGACTAATTTTGAACATAATTTCTTCTCAAACATTTTTCATTTTTTCCTCATTTTTTATGGTTTCTTGCTCATCTTTCGAAAATGAACTCATGACGAAATCTTCTTTGATAATAGTCGGGTACTTTCTTCCTTGGTAAGAATTGAGAAAATTTATATGCAAACTAAAATAGATCCAAAAGAAGAAAGTGAAAACACGACTTACTCGTGATGGTCTTGAATGACGTTCTTATGTAGAATAGAACTAAAAATAAGATCGAGAAGGTAAGTGGTTGCTTACCTATAGGCGAAAATCAAACCTTCAACTTAAAATTAGACAATAAGTATGGTTGTGGATCGATTTTCATGCCAACCCACGAGCCCAACACCCAAGAAAATCATAGGAAGCCCATCAAGACCCATATAGGAAAAACACACTCCCCTAAATTTAGAGGTTGAGCTAAGGAGTACATCGAGTATTGAGAGGTTAGAAAGGTCTCATGTGCTATTTCAACCTAAGTTGAGTTCAGCTCAACGTCATTTTCTACCGACAGAGTGAACGCATATCTAACTTTACAAGTCCGATCATGTAAAAGAAAGCTACAAAGAGGTACGCTAGTAGGGTATATAACAAAAATATGGTATGCATAGAAATGAAATGTGGGTAATAGTAGAAGGAAAATGACATAGGTAGCATTTTAGTGGAAGAAAAATGGGGTGTGGAAGAGAGGAGAGAATGAAAAGTGGAAGTTGTTAATCATTAGAAAAGGCATTATTGAATAAAAGCTAAGGGAAAGTGGGAGAGAGAAAACAACCACCAAATTGCCTTTTCTTTTTTTCTTTGCACCCATATGCCGTCCAATATTACACTCGGTTTAGTTCGATCGGATTTCAATCTAACATGTATAGATCGTTTCAATCCCAATAACCCTAGTTAAAAGATTCCATCGTACTCTACTCTTCAGAGCAACTCTTCTTAGAATCTCAAAAGGCACTGAATTGGAATATCATTTTAACTAAAGATCCTTGTAGTTTCGGATAACAAAAAACAGAGAGCTTTCCTCTCTTTTCTGTCCGCCTTTTTGGTCTTAAAAATGTTAGTTTTACGAATCAGTGATTCCCCTTCTCCAATACTTACTACCTAATCTATTCCACTTATTGAACAGGGTTCTATCGTCGGTCCACAACCCCGAATATCGAAGGCGATATTTATATTTATAAGCCAAATAAAATTATAATGTTTTTGAATTAAGGTATCAATAAATAAACAAATAAAGTTAATTTCAAAAAAAAAAAACACGTTGACAAGAACAGCCACCAGAAGTGCCGACGTGGTTGAGGTTGCGGCGGTGGCCGCAAGACCTCAACTCAGCCGTCATTGTGATGAGAATTATCCCTTTTCTGTACAGCCTTAGGGATTGCCATTTCTTTTGTGTCGCAGCTTTAATGGGTTGATTCCAATCACTCTCTATGGTCTTGTCACCGTCCATATCCAATCATCCAAAACCATAAATTTTAACTACCATATTCAATCTATAACTTTCCCCACTCTATTATTTATCAATTAAATCCAAAAATTTACACTTACGATTATATATGAGTATATAATATGATGTATTAACTCAGTGAACGATGATATGAATGCCAATTACAAGTTATCGTTACATATGAACACATATGATACAATCAAACTCACAAAATATTTCAAAATCCAAAATCCGACCCATCACATAAAAATGGTTTAAAACTTCACCAACATAACCATGTTGCAAGTAAATGTCAGGATCGACCCATCACATAAAAATGGTTTAAAACTTCACCAACATAACCATGTTGCAAGTAAATGTCAGGATCATTGGATGCTGATATGTGTTGTTATACTACTAATTAAAAAAAAAAAAAGAAAAAAAAAGATTCCTGGGATACTTTTGGATATTCCTATGCAATAAATTAAACCCCCTACAGAAACATAGGTTTTATAAACCACCTCAAATCTCTTTCCCAATTCTCGAAACAAACAGATCTTAGGGGATACAAATTTAAATGTCCAAAAATTAAATTTAGTAATTTTTTTTTTTTTTCAAAATCTTAAAAAAAGAAAAGGAAAATAATAATAAAATAATAAAAGCCCAAATCAAATAAAACCAGCGTTACATATAAATAATGGAAAACGAAGTGGGCTTCCTTTCATTATCCCTTTTTATTATTATTATTATTATTTTGTAAATAAAATTAAATTAAATCCGAATCAGAAAATACCCGACCCGTTTCAAACTCCATCACCGTCCAGAAAAGGGCGGTAATTCGAGTACACTTCCAGGGGTATAACACCCGTTTCAAACTCCATCACCGTCCAGAAAAGGGCGGTAATTCGAGTACACTTCCAGGGGTATAACAGTCATTTGGCAAATTAATCACCGTATATGGACGGCGTCGGCTACCGGAGGAACGCCTATATATATTTGACCGTCTGTTAGAATCTTCCATCGCATCCCCATCTTTGTCTCTCTCCATTTAAACCAAGTAAAAAGCTCTGCAACTCTCTCTCTCTCTCTCTCTCTAGAACGGGGAAAGAGAAACACTTTCTTCCATTGGTTACTGGTAACCGTTGGTTGTTTTTGACTTGTGACCGCCAAGCTCAAGTCGCAGTGGACTGTGTTGCGAACGCCGTTTGTTAAATCACTCTCGATTGATTCCAAGTTGTGACTCTCAGGTAATTCCCATGGATTTCGTTTTCTATTTCTGGAAGTGAACGTGTACGGACAGGGCGTAAAAGTGTTTTCAGGTCGAATTGATGCGAATAACGTTGCGGTTTTTGATTGGCGTTGAGGTTTATTGGAATTCGGAAATGTCTATTTGAGTTTTAATTTGGTTTTCGTTGATTTCTTGTTTGAATTCATCGTCCTCTTCTCTGCGCGCTTACTCTGATCTTAATCCGTTTTCGCGTTTGAAAAGTCTCCGTTATTTTAATCTTTCGTACCTGCTTTTTTCGACGAGAGTTAAATTTTATATAATTTTTACATTTGAATAGTGGTAATCTTTCGTACCTGCTTTTTTCGACGAGAGTTAAATTTTATATAATTTTTACATTTGAATAGTGGAGAGTTCTTTTTTTGTGTTTTTTTAAAGCCAGTCGGTTCCTTCTGCAAACGGTCTGATGCTATAAATCCGTCTGGTTGCCGTTTACTCCATCTTGTTTGTTTCTACTCTATTTTCCGGGAAACAGTTTCCCGGAAAATTTCTTGATAGTTGACTTGGTTGGATTTCATCAAATAATTTAGATCTTCGAGCGGCGACTTGTTCTTCTGCTTAGAGGACACTTCAATCCAATCAACCAGTTCTTCTTTCTGCTGTAATTTCTTTATTTTCTTCATGTTTCTGTTCAAATGTTGACTTATGGCCATCCACAAGTTTGCCATATTCTCTCCTACTTTCTTTCTTTCTGGGTTCTGCAAAAAAAGGATCAATCCCCAAATCCTTTATCTCATCTCATGGACCCCTTCTGTTTTGAACGTAAACATTTGTTATTCACGTTTTTGGTTTTACCTTTTTTCATGCCTTATCCAGTAGTTTCAGTCCCTTAGCTGTCTTCCAAATTTGAATCGCTTGATTAATCTAATCTCCCTTCTACTCCGGTGCCCTTTTGTTTGTATCAGTCTGCGACCGGCGAGAATGTTGGAGAAAATGGTGGAAGCATTCGATGGGGAGAAGGTGATTGAGCAATTCGAGGAAATGACTAGAGATGCTGAAAGAGTTCAGAAGGAGACTCTTAAGAAAGGTGATTGAGCAATTCGAGGAAATGACTAGAGATGCTGAAAGAGTTCAGAAGGAGACTCTTAAGAAGATTTTAGAGGAAAATGGTTCGGCTGAATACTTGCAGAACTTGGGATTAAATGGAAGAACTGATCCTCAGAGCTTCAAGGACTGTGTCCCGCTTGTTTATCATGAAGATTTGGAGTCATATATTCAGAGAATTGCAGATGGCGCTTCTTCCCCTATTCTCACTGGAAAACCAATCAAAACCATTTCCTTGAGGTACTTTTGCAATTTTTTTCAGACCAAGTTTTGTTTTGATTCATAGTATTAGAGATTTTGTTGTGTTTTACTAATGAGATTTTTGGTTGGTTGTATGATGTAGCTCTGGTACTACTCAGGGGAGGCCCAAGTTAATTCCCTTCAATGATGAATTGTTGGAGACGACAATGCAAATTTATCGCACTTCTTTTGCCTTTAGAAACAAGTAATGAAACTGTCTTTTCTGTTCTAGAATCTCTTCTGCCTTGTGTTCGGAAATTGATTGTGGTCTGGTCTCTGAATCATTTCTTGTCTGAACTGAATAGCTTAATGGTTTATTACGTT
>NW_019272795.1:0-11297 GCF_002738345.1 Cucurbita maxima
GTGTGCATAAAACAGTAAAAGAGTTCTTCAAATCGAACCCTACTTCGAAAACCCAAATCTTGGACGTTTGAAGTACGTGCTAAAGAAACCAAGTCACGGTCGACGTTTTTCGAAAGATTTGTGTGGAATGATTAGGCTTGATGATTTAGAATAGGATTTCGAAGAAACGGTGTGCATAAAACAGAAAAAGAGTTCATCAAATCGAACCCTACTTCGGAAACCCAAATCTGGGACGTTTGAAGTACGTGCTAAAAAAACCGAGTCACGGTCGAAGTTGTCAAAAAGTTTTGTGTGGAATGATTAGGCTTGATGACTTAGAATAGAACTTCGAAGAAACGGTGTGCATAAAACAGTAAAAGAGTTCTTCAAATCGAACCCTACTTCGGAAACCCAAGTCTGGGACGTTTGAAGTACGTGCTAAAAAAACCGAGTCACGGTCTACATTTTTCGAAAGATTTGAGAGGAATGATTAGGCTTGATGATTTAGAATAGGATTTCGAAGAAACGGTGTGCATAAAACAGTAAAAGAGTTCATCAAATCGAACCCTACTTCGGAAACCCAAATCTGGGACATTTGAAGTACGTGCTAAAAAACCGAGTCACGGTCTATGTTTTTCGAAATATTTGTGAGAAATGATTAGGCTAGATGATTTAGAAAAGGATTTCGAAGAAACGGTGTGCATAAAACAGTAAAAGAGTTCTTCAAATCGAACCCTACTTCGAAAACCCAAATCTGGGACGTTTGAAGTACGTGCTAAAAAAACCGAGTCACAATCGAGGTTTTTAAAAAGTTTTGTGAGGAATGATTAGGCTTGATGATTTAGAATGGGATTTCGAAGAAACGGTGTGCATAAAACAGTAAAAGAGTTCTTCAAATCGAACCCTACTTCGGAAACCCAAATCTGGGACGTTTGAAGTACGTGCTAAAAAAACCGAGTCATGGTCGAAGTTTTTCTCGGAAACCCAAATCTGGGACGTTTGAAGTACGTGCTAAAAAAACCGAGTCATGGTCGAAGTTTTTCGAAAGTTTTGTGTGGAATGATTAGGCTTGAAGATTTAGAATAGGATTTCGAAGAAACGGTGTGCATAAAACAGTAAGAGAGTTCTTCATATCGAACCCTACTTCGAAAATCCAAATCTTGGACGTTTGAAGTACGTGCTAAAGAAACCGAGTCACGGTCGACGTTTGTCGAAAGATTTGTGTGGAATGATTAGGCTTGATGATTTAGAATAGGATTACGAAGAAACGGTGTGCATAAAACAGTAAAAGAGTTCATCAAATCGAACCCTACTTCGGAAACCCAAATCTGGGACGTTTGAAGTACGTGCTAAAAAACCGAGTCACGGTCGACGTTTGTCGAAAGATTTGTGTGGAATGATTAGGCTTGATGATTTAGAATAGGATTTCGAAGAAACGGTGTGCATAAAACAGTAAAAGAGTTCTTCAAATCGAACCCTACTTCGAAAACCCAAATCTGGGACGTTTGAAGTACGTGCTAAAAAAACCGAGTCACGGTCGACGTTTTTCGAAAGATTTGTGTGGAATGATTAGGCTTGATGATTTAGAATAGGATTACGAAGAAACGGTGTGCATAAAACAGTAAAAGAGTTCTTCAAATCGAACCCTACTTCGAAAACCCAAATCTGGGACGATTGAAGTACGTGCTAAAAAAACCGAGTCACGGTCGACGTTTGTCGAAAGATTTGTGTGGAATGATTAGGCTTGATGATTTAGAATAGGATTACGAAGAAACGGTGTGCATAAAACAGTAAAAGAGTTCTTCAAATCGAACCCTACTTCGAAAACCCAAATCTGGGACGATTGAAGTACGTGCTAAAAAAACCGAGTCACGGTCGACGTTTGTCGAAAGATTTGTGTGGAATGATTAGGCTTGATGATTTAGAATAGGATTACGAAGAAACGGTGTGCATAAAACAGTAAAAGAGTTCTTCAAATCGAACCCTACTTCGAAAACCCAAATCTGGGACGATTGAAGTACGTGCTAAAAAAACCGAGTCACGGTCGACGTTTGTCGAAAGATTTGTGTGGAATGATTAGGCTTGATGATTTAGAATAGGATTACGAAGAAACGGTGTGCATAAAACAGTAAAAGAGTTCTTCAAATCGAACCCTACTTCGAAAACCCAAATCTGGGACGATTGAAGTACGTGCTAAAAAAACCGAGTCACGGTCGACGTTTGTCGAAAGATTTGTGTGGAATGATTAGGCTTGATGATTTAGAATAGGATTACGAAGAAACGGTGTGCATAAAACAGTAAAAGAGTTCTTCAAATCGAACCCTACTTCGAAAACCCAAATCTGGGACGATTGAAGTACGTGCTAAAAAAACCGAGTCACGGTCGACGTTTGTCGAAAGATTTGTGTGGAATGATTAGGCTTGATGATTTAGAATAGGATTACGAAGAAACGGTGTGCATAAAACAGTAAAAGAGTTCTTCAAATCGAACCCTACTTCGAAAACCCAAATCTGGGACGATTGAAGTACGTGCTAAAAAAACCGAGTCACGGTCGACGTTTGTCGAAAGATTTGTGTGGAATGATTAGGCTTGATGATTTAGAATAGGATTACGAAGAAACGGTGTGCATAAAACAGTAAAAGAGTTCTTCAAATCGAACCCTACTTCGAAAACCCAAATCTGGGACGATTGAAGTACGTGCTAAAAAAACCGAGTCACGGTCGACGTTTGTCGAAAGATTTGTGTGGAATGATTAGGCTTGATGATTTAGAATAGGATTACGAAGAAACGGTGTGCATAAAACAGTAAAAGAGTTCTTCAAATCGAACCCTACTTCGAAAACCCAAATCTGGGACGATTGAAGTACGTGCTAAAAAAACCGAGTCACGGTCGACGTTTGTCGAAAGATTTGTGTGGAATGATTAGGCTTGATGATTTAGAATAGGATTACGAAGAAACGGTGTGCATAAAACAGTAAAAGAGTTCTTCAAATCGAACCCTACTTCGAAAACCCAAATCTGGGACGATTGAAGTACGTGCTAAAAAAACCGAGTCACGGTCGACGTTTGTCGAAAGATTTGTGTGGAATGATTAGGCTTGATGATTTAGAATAGGATTACGAAGAAACGGTGTGCATAAAACAGTAAAAGAGTTCTTCAAATCGAACCCTACTTCGAAAACCCAAATCTGGGACGATTGAAGTACGTGCTAAAAAAACCGAGTCACGGTCGACGTTTGTCGAAAGATTTGTGTGGAATGATTAGGCTTGATGATTTAGAATAGGATTACGAAGAAACGGTGTGCATAAAACAGTAAAAGAGTTCTTCAAATCGAACCCTACTTCGAAAACCCAAATCTGGGACGATTGAAGTACGTGCTAAAAAAACCGAGTCACGGTCGACGTTTGTCGAAAGATTTGTGTGGAATGATTAGGCTTGATGATTTAGAATAGGATTACGAAGAAACGGTGTGCATAAAACAGTAAAAGAGTTCTTCAAATCGAACCCTACTTCGAAAACCCAAATCTGGGACGATTGAAGTACGTGCTAAAAAAACCGAGTCACGGTCGACGTTTGTCGAAAGATTTGTGTGGAATGATTAGGCTTGATGATTTAGAATAGGATTTCGAAGAAACGGTGTGCATAAAACAGTAAAAGAGTTCTTCAAATCGAACCCTACTTCGAAAACCCAAATCTGGGACGATTGAAGTACGTGCTAAAAAAACCGAGTCACGGTCGACGTTTGTCGAAAGATTTGTGTGGAATGATTAGGCTTGATGATTTAGAATAGGATTTCGAAGAAACGGTGTGCATAAAACAGTAAAAGAGTTCTTCAAATCGAACCCTACTTCGAAAACCCAAATCTGGGACGTTTGAAGTACGTGCTAAAAAAACCGAGTCACGGTCGACGTTTTTCGAAAGATTTGTGTGGAATGATTAGGCTAGATGATTTAGAAAAGGATTTCGAAAAAACGGTGTGCATAAAACAATAAAAGAGTTCTTCAAATCGAACTCTACTTCGAAAACCCAAATCAGGGACGTTTGAAGTACGTGCTAAAAACACCGTGTCACAGTCGAGGTTTTTAAAAAGTTTTGTGAGGAATGATTAGGCTTGATGATTTAGAATAGGATTTCGAAGAAACGGTGTGCATAGAACAGTAAAAGAGTTCTTCAAATCGAACCCTACTTCGAAAACCCAAATCTGGGACGTTTGAAGTACGTGCTAAAAAACTGAGTCACAGTCAATGTTTTTAAAAAGTTTTGTGAGGAATGATTAGACTTGATGATTTAGAATAGGATTTCGAAGAAACGGTGTGCATAAAACAGTAAAAGAGTTCTTCAAATCGAACCCTACTTCGGAAACCCAAATCTGGGACGTTTGAAGTACGTGCTAAAGAAACCGAGTCACGGTCGACGTTTGTCGAAAGATTTGTGTGGAATGATTAGGCTTGATGATTTAGAATAGGATTTCGAAGAAACGGTGTGCATAAAACAGTAAAAGAGTTCTTCAAATCGAACCCTACTTCGGAAACCCAAATCTGGGACGTTTGAAGTACGTGCTAAAAAACCGAGTCACGGTCTATGTTTTTCGAAATATTTATGAGAAATGATTAGGCTAGATGATTTAGAAAAGGATTTCGAAGAAACGGTGTGCATAAAACAGTAAAAGAGTTCTTCAAATCGAACCCTACTTCGAAAACCCAAATCTGGGACGTTTGAAGTACGTACTAAAAAAACCGAGTCACAGTCGAGGTTTTTAAAAAGTTTTGTGAGGAATGATTAGGCTTGATGATTTAGAATAGGATTTCGAAGAAACGGTGTGCATAGAACAGTAAAAGAGTTCTTCAAATCGAACCCTACTTCGGAAATCCAAATCTGGGACGTTTGAAGTACGTACTAAAAAAACCGAGTCACAGTCGAGGTTTTTAAAAAGTTTTGTGAGGAATGATTAGGCTTGATGATTTAGAATAGGATTTCGAAGAAACGGTGTGCATAGAACAGTAAAAGAGTTCTTCAAATCGAACCCTACTTCGGAAACCCAAATCTGGGACGTTTGAAGTACGTACTAAAAAAACCGAGTCACAGTCGAGGTTTTTAAAAAGTTTTGTGAGGAATGATTAGGCTTGATGATTTAGAATAGGATTTCGAAGAAACGGTGTGCATAGAACAGTAAAAGAGTTCTTCAAATCGAACCCTACTTCGGAAATCCAAATCTGGGACGTTTGAAGTACGTACTAAAAAAACCGAGTCACAGTCGAGGTTTTTAAAAAGTTTTGTGAGGAATGATTAGGCTTGATGATTAAGAATAGGATTTCGAAGAAACGGTGTGCATAGAACAGTAAAAGAGTTCTTCAAATCGAACCCTACTTCGGAAATCCAAATCTGGGACGTTTGAAGTACGTACTAAAAAAACCGAGTCACAGTCGAGGTTTTTAAAAAGTTTTGTGAGGAATGATTAGGCTTGATGATTAAGAATAGGATTTCGAAGAAACGGTGTGCATAGAACAGTAAAAGAGTTCTTCAAATCGAACCCTACTTCGGAAATCCAAATCTGGGACGTTTGAAGTACGTACTAAAAAAACCGAGTCACAGTCGAGGTTTTTAAAAAGTTTTGTGAGGAATGATTAGGCTTGATGATTAAGAATAGGATTTCGAAGAAACGGTGTGCATAGAACAGTAAAAGAGTTCTTCAAATCGAACCCTACTTCGGAAATCCAAATCTGGGACGTTTGAAGTACGTACTAAAAAAACCGAGTCACAGTCGAGGTTTTTAAAAAGTTTTGTGAGGAATGATTAGGCTTGATGATTAAGAATAGGATTTCGAAGAAACGGTGTGCATAGAACAGTAAAAGAGTTCTTCAAATCGAACCCTACTTCGGAAATCCAAATCTGGGACGTTTGAAGTACGTACTAAAAAAACCGAGTCACAGTCGAGGTTTTTAAAAAGTTTTGTGAGGAATGATTAGGCTTGATGATTAAGAATAGGATTTCGAAGAAACGGTGTGCATAGAACAGTAAAAGAGTTCTTCAAATCGAACCCTACTTCGGAAATCCAAATCTGGGACGTTTGAAGTACGTACTAAAAAAACCGAGTCACAGTCGAGGTTTTTAAAAAGTTTTGTGAGGAATGATTAGGCTTGATGATTAAGAATAGGATTTCGAAGAAACGGTGTGCATAGAACAGTAAAAGAGTTCTTCAAATCGAACCCTACTTCGGAAATCCAAATCTGGGACGTTTGAAGTACGTACTAAAAAAACCGAGTCACAGTCGAGGTTTTTAAAAAGTTTTGTGAGGAATGATTAGGCTTGATGATTAAGAATAGGATTTCGAAGAAACGGTGTGCATAGAACAGTAAAAGAGTTCTTCAAATCGAACCCTACTTCGGAAATCCAAATCTGGGACGTTTGAAGTACGTACTAAAAAAACCGAGTCACAGTCGAGGTTTTTAAAAAGTTTTGTGAGGAATGATTAGGCTTGATGATTAAGAATAGGATTTCGAAGAAACGGTGTGCATAGAACAGTAAAAGAGTTCTTCAAATCGAACCCTACTTCGGAAATCCAAATCTGGGACGTTTGAAGTACGTACTAAAAAAACCGAGTCACAGTCGAGGTTTTTAAAAAGTTTTGTGAGGAATGATTAGGCTTGATGATTAAGAATAGGATTTCGAAGAAACGGTGTGCATAGAACAGTAAAAGAGTTCTTCAAATCGAACCCTACTTCGGAAATCCAAATCTGGGACGTTTGAAGTACGTACTAAAAAAACCGAGTCACAGTCGAGGTTTTTAAAAAGTTTTGTGAGGAATGATTAGGCTTGATGATTAAGAATAGGATTTCGAAGAAACGGTGTGCATAGAACAGTAAAAGAGTTCTTCAAATCGAACCCTACTTCGGAAATCCAAATCTGGGACGTTTGAAGTACGTACTAAAAAAACCGAGTCACAGTCGAGGTTTTTAAAAAGTTTTGTGAGGAATGATTAGGCTTGATGATTAAGAATAGGATTTCGAAGAAACGGTGTGCATAGAACAGTAAAAGAGTTCTTCAAATCGAACCCTACTTCGGAAATCCAAATCTGGGACGTTTGAAGTACGTACTAAAAAAACCGAGTCACAGTCGAGGTTTTTAAAAAGTTTTGTGAGGAATGATTAGGCTTGATGATTAAGAATAGGATTTCGAAGAAACGGTGTGCATAGAACAGTAAAAGAGTTCTTCAAATCGAACCCTACTTCGGAAATCCAAATCTGGGACGTTTGAAGTACGTACTAAAAAAACCGAGTCACAGTCGAGGTTTTTAAAAAGTTTTGTGAGGAATGATTAGGCTTGATGATTAAGAATAGGATTTCGAAGAAACGGTGTGCATAGAACAGTAAAAGAGTTCTTCAAATCGAACCCTACTTCGGAAATCCAAATCTGGGACGTTTGAAGTACGTACTAAAAAAACCGAGTCACAGTCGAGGTTTTTAAAAAGTTTTGTGAGGAATGATTAGGCTTGATGATTAAGAATAGGATTTCGAAGAAACGGTGTGCATAGAACAGTAAAAGAGTTCTTCAAATCGAACCCTACTTCGGAAATCCAAATCTGGGACGTTTGAAGTACGTACTAAAAAAACCGAGTCACAGTCGAGGTTTTTAAAAAGTTTTGTGAGGAATGATTAGGCTTGATGATTAAGAATAGGATTTCGAAGAAACGGTGTGCATAGAACAGTAAAAGAGTTCTTCAAATCGAACCCTACTTCGGAAATCCAAATCTGGGACGTTTGAAGTACGTACTAAAAAAACCGAGTCACAGTCGAGGTTTTTAAAAAGTTTTGTGAGGAATGATTAGGCTTGATGATTAAGAATAGGATTTCGAAGAAACGGTGTGCATAGAACAGTAAAAGAGTTCTTCAAATCGAACCCTACTTCGGAAATCCAAATCTGGGACGTTTGAAGTACGTACTAAAAAAACCGAGTCACAGTCGAGGTTTTTAAAAAGTTTTGTGAGGAATGATTAGGCTTGATGATTAAGAATAGGATTTCGAAGAAACGGTGTGCATAGAACAGTAAAAGAGTTCTTCAAATCGAACCCTACTTCGGAAATCCAAATCTGGGACGTTTGAAGTACGTACTAAAAAAACCGAGTCACAGTCGAGGTTTTTAAAAAGTTTTGTGAGGAATGATTAGGCTTGATGATTAAGAATAGGATTTCGAAGAAACGGTGTGCATAGAACAGTAAAAGAGTTCTTCAAATCGAACCCTACTTCGGAAATCCAAATCTGGGACGTTTGAAGTACGTACTAAAAAAACCGAGTCACAGTCGAGGTTTTTAAAAAGTTTTGTGAGGAATGATTAGGCTTGATGATTAAGAATAGGATTTCGAAGAAACGGTGTGCATAGAACAGTAAAAGAGTTCTTCAAATCGAACCCTACTTCGGAAATCCAAATCTGGGACGTTTGAAGTACGTACTAAAAAAACCGAGTCACAGTCGAGGTTTTTAAAAAGTTTTGTGAGGAATGATTAGGCTTGATGATTAAGAATAGGATTTCGAAGAAACGGTGTGCATAGAACAGTAAAAGAGTTCTTCAAATCGAACCCTACTTCGGAAATCCAAATCTGGGACGTTTGAAGTACGTACTAAAAAAACCGAGTCACAGTCGAGGTTTTTAAAAAGTTTTGTGAGGAATGATTAGGCTTGATGATTTAGAATAGGATTTCGAAGAAACGGTGTGCATAGAACAGTAAAAGAGTTCTTCAAATCGAACCCTACTTCGGAAACCCAAATCTGGGACGTTTGAAGTACGTGCTAAAAAACCGAGTCACGGTCTATGTTTTTCGAAATATTTGTGAGAAATGATTAGGCTAGATGATTTAGAAAAGGATTTCGAAGAAACGGTCTGCATAAAACAGTAAAAGAGTTCTTCAAATCGAACCCTACTTCGAAAACCCAAATCTGGGACGTTTGAAGTACGTGCTAAAAAAACCGAGTCACAGTCGAGGTTTTTAAAAACTTTTGTGAGGAATGATTAGGCTCGATGATTTAGAATAGGATTTCGAAGAAACGGTGTGCATAAAACAGTAAAAGAGTTCTTCAAATCGAACCCTACTTCGGAAACCAAAATCTGGGACGTTTGAAGTACGTGCTAAAGAAACCGAGTCACGGTCGACGTTTGTCGAAATATTTGTGTGGAATGATTAGGCTTGATGATTTAGAATAGGATTTCGAAGAAACAATGTGAATAAAAAAGTAAAAGAGTTCTTCAAATCGAACCCTACTTCGAAAACTCAAATCTACGACGTTTGAAGTACGTGCTAAAAAAACCGAGTCACGGTCGAAGTTTTTCAAAAGTTTTGTGTGGAATCTTTAGGCTTGATGATTTAGAATAGAACTTCGAAGAAACGGTGTGCATAAACAGTAAAAGAGTTCTTCAAATCGAACCCTACTTCGGAAACCCAAATATGGGACGTTTGAAGTACATGCTAAAAAAACCGAGTCACGGTCGAAGTTGTCCAAAAGTTTTGTGTGGAATGATTAGGCTTGATGACTTAGAATAGAACTTCGAAGAAACGGTGTGCATAAAACAGTAAAAGAGTTCTTCAAATCGAACCCTACTTCGGAAACCGAAATCTGGGACGTTTGAAGTACGTGCTAAAAAAACCGAGTCACGGTCGACGTTTTTTGGAAGTTTTGGGGGGAATGATTAGGCTTGATGATTTAGAATAGAACTTCGAAGAAACGGTGTGCATAAAACAGTAAAAGAGTTCTTCAAATCGAACCCTACTTCGGAAACCCAAGTCTGGGACGTTTGAAGTACGTGCTAAAAAAACCGAGTCACGGTCGACATTTTTCGAAAGATTTAAGAGGAATGATTAGGCTTGATGATTTAGAATAGGATTTCGAAGAAACGGTGTGCATAAAACAGTAAAAGAGTTCTTCAAATCGAACCCTACTTCGGAAACAAAAATCTGGGACGTTTGAAGTACGTGCTAAAGAAACCGAGTCACGGTCGACGTTTGTCGAAAGATTTGTGTGGAATGATTAGGCTTGATGATTTAGAATAGGATTTCGAAGAAACGGTGTGCATAAAAGAATAAAAGAGTTCTTCAAATCGAACCCTACTTCGGGAACCAAAATCTGGGACGTTTGAAGTACGTGCTAAAGAAACCGAGTCACGGTCGACGTTTGTCGAAAGATTTGTGTGGAATGATTAGGCTTGATGATTTAGAATAGGATTTCGAAGAAACGGTGTGCATAAAAGAATAAAAGAGTTCTTCAAATCGAACCCTACTTCGGAAACCCAAATCTAGGACGTTTGAAGTACGAGCTAAAAAAACTGAGTCACAGTCGAGGTTTTTAAAAAGTTTCTTGAGGAATGATTAGGCTTGATGATTTAGAATAGGATTTCGAAGAAACGGTGTGCATAAAACAGTAAAAGAGTTCATCAAATCGAACCCTACTTCGAAAACTCAAATCTGGGTCGTTTGAAGTACGTGATAAAAAAACCGAGTCACGGTCGTCGTTTTTCGAAAGATTTCTGTGGAATGATTAGGCTTGATGATTTAGAATAGGATTTCGAAGAAACGGTGTGCATAAAAGAATAAAAGAGTTCTTCAAATCGAACCCTACTTCGGAAACCCAAATCTAGGACGTTTGAAGTACGAGCTAAAAAAACCGAGTCACAGTCGAGGTTTTTAAAAAGTTTTGTGAGGAATGATTAGGCTTGATGATTTAGAATAGGATTTCGAAGAAACGGTGTGCATAAAACAGTAAAAGAGTTCTTCAAATCGAACCCTACTTCGAAAACCCAAATCTGGGACGTTTGAAGTACGTGCTAAAAAAACCGAGTCACGGCCGACGTTTTTCAAAAGTTTTGTGTGGAATGATTAGGCTTGAAGATTTAGAATAGGATTTCGAAGAAACGGTGTGCATAAAACAGTAAAAGAGTTCTTCAAATCGAACCCTACTTCGAAAACCCAAATCTGGGACGTTTGAAGTACGTGCTAAAAAAACCGAGTCACGGTCGACGTTTGACGAAAGATTTGTGTGGAATGATTAGGCTTGATGATTTAGAATAGGATTTCGAAGAAACGGTGTGCATAAAACAGTAAAAGAGTTCATCAAATCGAACCCTACTTCGAAAACCCAAATCTGGGACGTTTGAAGTACGTGCTAAAAAAACCGAGTCACGGTCGACGTTTTTCAAAAGTTTTTTGTGGAATGATTAGGCTTGATGATTTAGAATAGGATTTCGAAGAAACGGTGAGCATAAAACAGTAAAAGAGTTCTTCAAATCGAACCCTACTTCGGAAACCCAAGTCTGGGACGTTTGAAGTACGTGTTA
>NW_019272796.1:0-5664 GCF_002738345.1 Cucurbita maxima
TTTTTCTAAAGATTCTTTTCATCTTATTTAGAAAGCACTATATTCTAATGTCATTTGATGCACACCATTTAAACCATTTTCAAAGATTTTGTATAAAAAAATAATAATAATATAAAACAAAAAAAAATTAAAATCAAAATCAAATACATTTTTCTTATCGCTCTCTAAAATTCCAACTCAACACCACCAATAAAAAAACAATAGCATTTTAGTCATTCATATCGAGCAAATTGGCTCGTACAATATTAAGTTCATTACAAGGGCTTTGCTCTGATTTGATATCCTACTGTTCTTAAATATGGTACCCAAGCTTGTTGTAGCCATGATCGAGAGCCCAATAACTCTTCATCTTCGGTCTTGGTGTTTATCCATGAGATCATCAATAATAGTATTCATTTATCTTTTAATATGACCTAGAGAAGTTAATAAAAGAATCGTTCCGACAACTTTACACTTCAAGAGTAAAAAATTATACCGATTATATTGTTCGTCTAAACGTTCTTTCTCTCCTTACACGTTCCACACAATGACGAAAACGTCCCAGCAACTAAGAAGAAAAAGAATCAAGGAAGGTAACTATTTTCAAGAGCTGGTTGTGTTCTTACCATTGAAGCAGAAGGCAGTGTACTTTTCCCAATCCAAACAGTATCAAAACTCTTTCCTCTTTCAGACACAATCTCCATTCCTTAATGTTTTTCCTCCTCACTAACCTCAAAATCGCCATTAAAACAAAACCCACCATTCCTTAGCACTCAGAGAAGTCAAGCAAACTTTGGATAGTTGTGAAGTCACTTACCAAGATAGCTAAGTTGAAGCCCCTAAATCATACTTGAAGCTAGTTCAATTTTACCATTTAAAATCAAAGTAAACCTATGTGAGTTAACGACACCGAATTAGCACAAATCAAAGACCTCGTTTAGCTACTATGTGTAAGTAAACCTATCATTTTTCTTATAATATTTTAGTTTTTTGAAACAATGATCGTATTAATCTCAAAACCTTTTGGAAATATCAAAATCGACTTCAAGTGGGTAACCAATTGTAGGATTGGGTCTAAAAATGACAAACAGGGTTAAAAACCGGTATCCTGAGTCGAAAGCGCTAAACAGAAGTTGCGGAGCAAAGTCGAATAAAGTTTTAGGCCCGAGATTGGGTAAGGAAGACAGAATGTTGAATTTTCGAACCCTCTCAGATCTGAGTGTTTACACCCTTACGAACCAAAGAAACACCATAAATCACCTGATTTTACGAGGTAGGTAAATAGGCTTTAAACAGATAGACTCACCGGGATTAGGGGGAGGAGGAGACTCAAAAATGGAGGGAAAAGGACATTGAAACGACGTGACCGAGGAGAGAGAGTCGCCGAAAAATTCTCTAGTAATCGGGGTGTGGGAAACGAAGTCCGACACGAGATCCGACTCACGACCCAAAACCCACAGGCAACCCTAACCGATGTGAGGGGTGGAGAAGATGAAGTCCACCTGGTCGGACCCAAACTCGAATACCCGCAACCTCATCATAGCCAAGCAACCCCATACCTAGTTTGCTCCAGTAACCTAAAATACAAAGCTTCGACCCAATAATGCAATCAGATACCAACTAGCAACCAGTCATGTAGTCTAGTTCCTCTGTGCTTGGCCCAAAAACCCACATTCAAACAAAAAATACACAGAACACGGTCTAACCCCATGATCCACTACACCAACTTGTGTGCCCACATGAATATTCAAGACCCGTGCCTCGACCCACTTTGCGACTTGCTCATGTGTCAATGTCCCTCAACGACAGGGTCACTACTGCATACACCGGCCCCTTCGGCTTAGCTTCTCGGAATTTTATGCTAAAAAACGACATATTTGGCTTGATTTGACATTTTTGACACGAACCTTTACATTTTTTACCTTTCCGAAGCTGATTTTTTTTCACATAGGTAGTTATGAAGGACGCCAGTGTATTCCAGTAATGGAGGAATTAAGGATCCTATGTACTCCAGCAGTGGGGTTATTAAGGAACGAGACATTGACAGAGGCTCACAAATCATCATTTGCTATGCACTCAGGTAGTACAGAAAATCAGAGTGTCCTTGAGATTCAGGCGTAAGGGTAAACTTGAACAATACTAACTTTTGTAGAAGCTTGGAAGCCATTTTAAATCTCTAGTGAGTTCAATTGATTTCAATAATGATAAGCTATTGTATTTTTATTTTACCTTTATTTGAGTTGTAAGAAGTGGGATTTGAACGCACACCCTCTGATCCCGCATTGGTTAGAGAAGAGAATGAAGTATAACTTATAAGAGTCTTTAAACATCTCTCTAATAAACATGATTTAAAATTATTATTTTAACGGCGATATATAACGGGAAAAAATGGACAATATATTTTTAGTGCTTGGAAAGGGGAACGAAACATTCCTTATAAAGACGTGGAAACCTCTCCCGAGTCCCTAGTTGACTCGTTTTAGAATTGTTCGGTTGATGGTGATATTGGCCTTTAACAACAAGGTCGTAGGTCCTGCTAATAGGAATGAATTCATTTAATAAAAGAATAGCACTTTATAAAACAAAACCTTTCTAAGTTGTCAAAAGTTGGATTGATCCAACCCACGCACTCACAAGGACCAAAACTTGAGTTCTAAAGCCTTCAACCACTCAACCATCTTAACTATTTATTATGAGACCTAACATTGGTTGAAGAGTGGAATGAAGCATTCCTTATAAGGGTGTGGAAACCTCTCTCTTAAAGATTCGTTTTAAAACTTTTAAACTTTTACGATACGTAATATGCCAAAACAAACAATATCAGCTAGCAATTGGAGAGGGACACAAAACATTAATTATAAGGTTGTGGATATCTCTCCCTAGTAGACATATTTTAAAATCGTGAGGCTGATGGTGATACGTAATTAGCCAAAGTAGACAATATCAGAGGTGGGCTTGGTTTGTAACAAATTGTATTAGAGTTAGTCATTGGATGGTGTGCCAACGAGGTTGCTGGGAACACAAGGGGGTGGATTGTGAGATCCCACGTCGGTTGTGGAGGGGATGAAACATTTTTTATAAGCATGTGGAAATCTCTTGCTATTAGACGTGTTTTAAAACTGTGAGGTTGTCAACGATATGTAATGAGTCAAAGTAGACAATATCCACGCTAATACTCATAATTTGTTGGAATAGTTCAGTTGGTTAGAGCGTATGATTGTTAACCATAAGGTCGGAGGTTCATCTCTCTTTTTATCAATGGGAATGAATCATTCCATTTTAGTATGTGGAAAAATTTAACCCTCCAACCAAAGTGAACAGTGTCATATAATTATGTAGGTTCGTGATTCCTAACATTGTTACATAGTCTTAATCTAGCATTCTTGATAATAATATTGGGTTCTTTTTAGTGGTAGCTTCAATACAAAAACATAATGTAAAAAATATTTTCGCATAAAGTAGTTACACCATGCATATTCTAGTGACTCTAAGTCCCTAGAAAACTAGGGTCGTTACATATAATCTACACCTAAACTTTCTATAACCTATAAAAAAATCCGTGGCAACTCGCTCGATCAAGGATTCGATTACCGCCTACAAGTAGGTTACTTATTTAGTTGCACTAGATATTACTTTTCCTTTTTGGGTGATCACTAACTGTTAGTTAAGGTCACAGAGGAGGGTCGTCTTGAGCCATCAGTTCTATGTGTACGAGTTGTTGTCCATAGTTTTCAAATCTCGTTCCAATTTTTATCAAATTTATTCTTTGTCACGTCAGATCTATGTGTTACGAGTTGTTGTCCTTAGTTTTCGAATCTTGTTCCAATTTTTATGAAATTTTTTCTGTGTCATGAATAATGATTTAAAGTCTTAGAAACTTGAGTTATTATAGTTGTGCTTTGAAGTCATTAAAATTGAGTTATTACCGTTCTTATATGCTTGAAAAATCATGTCGTGACAATTTTAAATCTTCAGTGAGTTCAATTGATTTCAAAAAATGATATGCTATTGTATTTTTATTTTACCTTTATTTGAGTTGTCAGAAGTGGGATTTGAACCCATGCCCTCTGATCCAGCATTGATTTGAGAGTAGAATGAAGAATAACTTATAAGTGTCTGTAAACATCTCTAGTAGCGTGTTTTTAAACTGTGATTCTGACGACGATTTGTTACGGTAAAAAATGGACAATATTTTGTAGTGGCTTGAAATGAGAACGAAGCATTCCTTAGAAGAGTGTGGAAACCTCTCCCTGGTAGACTCATTTTAGAATTGTAAGTAAGGCTGATGATGATACGTAATGGGCAAAATCGGACAATATTTGTTAGCAGTGGGTTTGGGCTATTACGAAAGCTATCAAAGTAAGTCACCAAGCGTTGTGCCAGCAAGGACGTTGGGCCCCCAAGGAGAGTGGATTGTGAGATCCAACATTGGTTGGAGAGGGGATGAAACATTCCTTATAAGGATGTGGTGGGCTTGAGCTATTACGAAGAATTAGCTGGAATAGCTTAGTTGGTTAGAGCGTGTGGCTGTTAACCACAAGGTTAAAGGTTCAAACCCTCCTTCTAGCGATGGTAATAAGTCTACCTACTCTAAATGAACTTTGAGGTGGAGTGTGAGTGATATCAACCTTTTGATCGGTTATATATTTGCTTATTATGTTATGACTTGTTAGGATGTTATGGTACTTATGATATTGTATACACCACAATGCTATGTGCACTCCCTTCCCTCCATGGTATACCAATAGTGTGTGTGTATGCTAGTTGAAGCCCAGGTCAATGGGTAGGTGTGCGAGCTCGCATGGGAGCAAATGTGTGTGTATGTGTGTGTGTATGTAAGTCGTGAGTAGAGAAGTATGCACATCAAATTCTACCCGGACACGAATATGAGACCAAGGCCATGAAATGATATTTTATGATAACCATGATTTCATGTGTTTGCGTGAGTAGAGAAGTAGTGGAGTTACTTAATGAGTATTTCTTAAAATACTCAAGACATGCGCTGCTCTTATGTTTTAGGCAAAGGCAAGGCACCTCTGCACAAATGACGATGTCGAGATGACGACCATGGGATCCAACATACACAACACTAGTGAAATAGAGGGGTAGGATCAAACGTACAAAGACGGTTAACATCATGAGAAAGGAGAAGAAACAAGATGTAGACAACGAGTTTTGATACGGAGGAATGAAGAAAGGAAAATGCAAGGAAAATGCTTTATATAACAATTACATAATCATCCATTCCATGCAATAATATAACAATTTATATCTATCACTCCTGGAACTCTAAACATGTATACTATATATTATAACACTTATAACATACCTGGAATGCATGAAACATGCTTAACCTATGGTGGGATTTTAAATCTATATGACCTACTTTATGCATATACATTTTCTATTTAATTAAAACATACATTCATAATGCATAATTCATTAAACACACTAAAGTGGATTGATTTTGGCATTTTAAAGCAAGAAATTAACTAAATTATTACATTAATAATTAAAAATAACTTGAACCGCTCCCGAGGATCACGAGCTGGGAGAACCAACCCTTATAAACGTTGAACTGGACCCCAAAGGTAGAAAAAACACTCGAACTGCCTCTTCCATCTTCTTCTTTGGTTCAGCTTGCTATCTCTTCAATTTTCGATCAATTATAACCTAAAATGGACT
>NW_019272796.1:6564-10351 GCF_002738345.1 Cucurbita maxima
GACTTTCTTCATTTTC
This sequence comes from Cucurbita maxima, assembly GCF_002738345.1. Lineage (NCBI taxonomy): Eukaryota > Viridiplantae > Streptophyta > Magnoliopsida > Cucurbitales > Cucurbitaceae > Cucurbita > Cucurbita maxima. Next base: position 6,581 of record NW_019272796.1, read on the forward strand.
ATTCAACAATTAATTTGAATTATTAATTTCAAATTAAAGTAATATTAAATTATTAATTAAACTATTTAATTAATATTTAATATTAATTCAAATGTCAATCCCAATTAATTCCGACACATTTGATTAAGATATTTAAATCTTATTTAAATATCTCAGATTCTCTCTTTTTGTTTAATTCGTAGATAAAACAAAAATGCGGTTAAATATATCGTATATATGTAGTGCAATCTCCCTAATTTGAATTCGAACACTTCTAACTCACTCGTCACATTGTTCTTTGGTTTAGTCCGATATGAGCTAACAGAGGGACCTAATGGACCTACAGATCATGGGCTCCAACGATACAAGATTAACCGGTTAAACTCATTAACCTTGTTAACCAACATTCGTTAACTACTAGGACATTCCACTATAGCCTAGTAGTTGCACTTCCCTCACTATAGATATATTTATGTCTATTTGATATAGCCATGATTAGTAAGTCGATCATTCACAGGTTGTTCGATATATTTATGTCTATTTGATATAGCCATGATTAAGTCGATCATTCACAGGTGGTTCGCAACTAGAGCTGGGTCAATTTACTATTTTACCCCTGAAGTTACTTCTTGTTCCTTATGTCTCACTGATCCTGTAATAAACAATTGGTTTGTGGTCCAACTAGTAAACAGAATCCCTTTCAAGCCAATGAGAGGGTGAGGCCCCTTGTTCAAGACCTGGAGTCAGTGCTTAAGGGAACTACCTCTCTTCTATCCCTTAAAGTAGATAAGAGTGAATTCCATCTTGCACCCCACGTCCCCAGTTATTCACCCAGCCTAACCCCTAAAATGAGAGGCCTATTGAGTCGACGAACTTGAGTCACTCTCACCCATGTAAATCTAAGGATAATTCCAAATAAACAGGAGTTCATGGTTAGGTCAGGATTAAAATCGAGTTACCTAAGTCATCGAAAGAAAAGAAAATCAGTCTCAGTAGTAAGCGACATTATAAATGAGAGTGATTTTCTACATGGTTCGATCTTATGCAATACTCATTGCATAGGACGTCCCCACTCACATGTCTCCGCAGGTACAATTTAGTGATCATATTGTTTATGTCATATACAAAAGTGAGCCGCATCCATAGTGACCCCTGGATAAGGTACTCAGCCTTATCCCTGCACTATAGATCATTTTGACTATATACTTGAACTTGATCCACACTTATGTCAATACATATAGTTCAGGTAATCATACTATAGTCAGAGTGTTCTTAAATTATTGGATTTAAGATTAATAATCATAAAGTTCACTTTATTCAATAACAATCTTTACGGAATAAACAACAATAATAACTTTATTGAAAATAGAATATGTTTTTGTTTACAAACTATGAGTTTTAGGACATAAAACCCAACAGACGGAATCTTCCCCAATAAAGTCTGAGGTTGGGACAAAGTTTTAAGACAAGAATCGAGTTTGAAGCTCTTAGATTATAAGTTTTTCTTTCACTGATTTCTTCAAAATTCGAGTGCTATGGTTAATCATTTGCCTTCCTACCAACACCTACATATTTCATATGGGATTTACAACAAGTTTCGTGAAGGAATCAGGCACTGAAACGTTTTATAATTGGCTGCCCAACAAAAGGTTTCTAGATATACTCAGGCGAGAAAAATGTTTTCCGACGAACTTTGGAAGGTTATAACCTGTGCTACAGACCACGAAAAGGTATGAACTTGGTTTCTACTTCTTGCTTGAAACTTCATCTAAAGGTTTCGTGGAATAATCGAATCCACTAGATGTCTATATATAGCTGTAAAAAAGTAAAAGTAAAGGGGTCTTATAAGAAAAAATCGAAATTTTTCTAGCTACCAAGGAAGAAGATGAAGTCCAAAGTCAAAGGTCAAACTTTGACCAATAAAAGTCAAAGATAGGAATATGTTGACCTTCCCTCGGTTTTCTCAATTTTAACCTTCTTCCTGATCATTCTCAAGAAAATCTTTATGGTTCTAGAAACTAGACAAAATAAAGAGTTCGTGGAAGGAAATTTGAGATAATTCGAATACTGGATGCTCAAGAACGAAAATCCCAAATGTCCACGACGAGGTAAGTAGTGACCTCAAATGTTTTGTTAAAAAATACTTGTAGGAATCCATTGGATTTTCCATATGAACCCTAACATAAGTATAAATTTAGGATATATGAAAGAAAAACAAAAAGAACGGTGAGTTAAGGTCCTAAATTGATCAAAATGCTCAGGATTTAAGTAACGTTAAAATAACTCACTAAATGAACTCTTAGGATGACTTATGAAAATTTGAAAGCCATTGGAACACGTTAAGTAAAAAAACCATGAATTATGGATAAAATGACCAAAATGCCCCTAGGAAGACTTATGAAAATCCAAGGTCTATACGTGCTCCAAATGGTTTCGTACTTCTTATAAGGTCTATTATGAAGGACATGAAGATATGTTTGAGGTTTCAAGTTGATTTGAGCAAGTTTGGAACCTAAACCAAGTTAGGACCCAAGAATCACCTACAAGGAAACACCACAAGAACCAAGACTCTTATAGAACCCTCTAAAGAACTCCCTAAGAATCTATGATCTTCTAGAACAACTCATGCTAAGATGGGTTCATATGGTTACAAATGCAAGTTTCAACTTATGCCTCGAGGAATTACGAACCTTAGAAACTTACAAGATTGAGAAACAAGAACAATACCACACAAGCTTTACAACTACCTAAGTAAGAAGAATGCATGGTACCACTCAAGGATAAGGACCAAGGTTCTCAGACACAAAAACTCTAATCATGTCCAAAATGACCAATGACCTCCTAATATGCCATGTTCATGATTGGCCCAAAAGCTTTGCAGGATTCCATGTTCATGTATGCACCGACCACATGACCTTTATGGTTTATCATGGGGATTAGTCTAGGCCATGATAGAACAAGAAGATAGTAAGTTACCCTAGCCAAAAATCAAAAACTCATAAGACCTCCCACGGTACAACGTGCTCATGACTTAGACTACGCTGCTTGGAAGCATGAAGCCTTGAGCGTAGGTGGTTAGACTGTATCATAAGGCAAGCCCTTGATTCACGATTAGACTACATCTCTTGGAACTTAAGAAGTCTTGGATGTTGTTTTTCAAACCATGCCGCTTGGAATGCATGAAGCCTTGGGCATAGGTTAGTAGACGGTATCGGAGGGCAAACCCTAAAATGCAGGTTAAGACTATGTCGCTTGGAACTCATGAAGCCATGAACGTACGTTAAGACTATCGCTTGGAACGCATGAACCCTTGGACACAGGATTGCTAGATGCATAGCTAGTGCCGTAAATCCTAGGGGGAGTGTCTTGGAGAACGAATCAAGAACAGAACAAGAACAAAGAAAGTATCTGGAACAAGAGAAAGATCCAGGTCTTGAACATGGATCAAGATCCAAGTTCTAAGGACAAGAACTAATACCCTTAAAGAATAACTGTGAATGTTTGCATAATTCACCACACCTAAATGATGTGAAAGATATCTTATTTATAATAAAATAAATTACAAGGATATGGAAATAATAATAAATGGAAAGATACCTATGGTAATAAGGCAAATATTAGATATTTTCTTTATATTAAAATATCAAATATAATATATATGGTAAACTATAATTTATTACTAAATATTGTTAATAATAACCAACGTTTCATAATCAAGGGACCAAGGTACTCAGGATAATCAAGATAAGAACCCCAACTCAAGAACAAGAATTGGAGAACGTAAGTACTTAC
>NW_019272796.1:10413-11611 GCF_002738345.1 Cucurbita maxima
TGAAGTAGGTGCCATAGACAAACCTCACTCGTTGTCCTCAACCCATTTGTTTTAGCACCGAAAAGAATTGAGAGGGAGTATGAATACGAGAGAGGAGAAGAAAGAGGAGTTGGGGGTAAAGCTTAAATTTCCAACTTTTTATGGGAGATCTGATTCAGAGGAGTATTTGGAATATGAGAGAAAAATTGATCATGTTTTCGTTGGCAACAATTTCAGTGAAGAAAGAAAATTGAAGCTTGTTGTGGCTAAATTTTGTGATTACGCTAATATATTGTGAACATCTTTGAAAATAGAGTGGAGGAGAAATTATGAAGAACCAATTAAAACGTGGGAGGAATTGAAGACATTAATGAGAAAAAGTTACATTCCAAAGCATTATTCTCGAGTACTCAAGCAAAAACTGTAAATTCTGAAACAGGGATCCAAAGGAAGAATATTACACAAAAATTTAGGCCCTTATGAATAAAGCATACATTGATAAAGACGAAGAGGATACGATAGCTAGATTCCTCGGTGGGATGAACTGAAAACTTGCTCACCAAGTGGATAGGCAAGCGTACTTTGACATGCAAGAAATGTTGCACCGTGCTATCAAAATCGAAGGGAAACTAGCTTGAGAGAAGGAGAACTTCAAGATGTATGTTATTTCTAAGTCTATTACTTACAATGCTTGGAAAAAAAATGTCGATATTGAAAGGATAAATTTCAAGGTTAGAGGCAAGTATAAGGTTGAAAAAAAAACAAAGATGAGACATCCAAGGGTAAAGAGGAAGTGGAGGAATACAAAGAGGTCATATTAGTCGTGATTGTTCTAACAAGTGAGTCATGATCATAAAGAATGGACAAGTTGTCATACATAGTGAGGAAAGTGACCAAGATGAGCTAGTTGAAGAAAAATTCAAGAGAATGAGGAGGAATTGAAAGATTAAAAATAGTGAAAAGAATAATGAAATTGAAAAAAAAAAATGAAAGAAAGTGAGTTGTTTGGCTAGAGTTGGAGAGGTTAGAAGCGCAATGTTTTCACAAAAACCCCCTTTATACTTAAGTACAAGTAAGAATGTTTGGTTTCTAACGATAACAATTTTTATTTGCGTTGTATGTTTCAATCACTTTTACAAGAATTTGAGAATTGTTCGAAGATGAAGTACCTAAAGGGCTACCTCCCATTAGAGATATCGAACATAAAATAGATTTCATT
>NW_019272797.1:0-11519 GCF_002738345.1 Cucurbita maxima
AATTAGTGATTATTTATATTTAAAATTAAAATGAATTAGCGAAAATACCTTTACTGATGAATTTTCATTTTAATGTTAGTGTGGATAGTACAAGTTGGATAACTTGAATATCTTATTAAAAATTAGTGATTATTTATATTTAAAATTAAAATGAATTAGCGAAAATACCTTTACTGATGAATTTTCATTTTAATGTTAGTGTGGATAGCTCAGTTGAGAGAGCGTTAGATTGAAGATTTAAAGTTCATGTTTTAATCTTCACGTTCACCGCACCTATTTCCATTTGCATAAGCTAACTATTCAATAAAAAATTAGTTATTATTTATTTTTAAAATTTCAATGAATAATGAAATAGCGAAAATACCCTTACACATGAATTTTGATTTTTAATGTTATAAAGGATAGCTCAGATGGGATTGAATATTTGAAGGTTACATGTTTAATCCACGTTCACTGCACTTGGTTTACGTTGCATAAGTCCATTAAGTTGCATAACTTTATTCAATCTAAAATTAGTGATTATTTCTTTTTAAAATATAATGAATTAGCGGAAATACCTTTATTTATGATTTTTTTTTCCAAATATTACTGAGGATAACTCAGTTTTGAGAGCGTCACATTGAAAATCTGAAGGTCACGTGTTCTTCGATCCACGTTCACCGCACCTGATTCAAGTCACATAACTTGACTCATGACTATTCAATCTAAAATTAGTGATTATTTCTTTTTAAAATTTTCGAATTTTCATTTTCAATGTTACAAGGGATAGCTTAGTTGGGAGAGAGTCACTAAAGATAGGGAACCTAATTCAAGTTAACTAACTTGCATAACCTGAATATTCAATCTAAAATGAGTGATTATTTCTTTTTAAAATTTCCGAATTTTCATTTTCAATGTTACAGGGGAGAGAGTAATATTGAAGATTTGAAGGTCACGTGTTTATTCGACCTTCACCACACCTGATTCAAGTAGTATAACTTACTATCTTATCTAAATTTAGAGATGATTTCTTTTTAAAATTTCAATGAATTAGCGTAAATAATTTTACTGATGAATTTTCATTTTAATGTTAAGCATAGATAGCTCAATTCAATTGGGAGTGTTGTCTGTAGATCTAAAGATAGCTTGGATTCCTAGCATCAGTGAAGATCTGAAAGTCACGTGTTTGATTCACGTTCACGGAACCTAATTCAAGTTGACTAACTTGCATAACCTGAATATTCAATCTAAAATTAGTGATTATTTCTTTTTAAAATTTCTGAATTTTCATTTTCAATGTTACAGGGGAGAGAGTAATATTGAAGATTTGAAGGTCACGTGTTTATTCGACCTTCACCACACCTGATTCAAGTAGTATAACTTACTATCTTATCTAAATTTAGAGATGATTTCTTTTTAAAATTTCAATGAATTAGCGTAAATAATTTTACTGATGAATTTTCATTTTAATGTTAAGCATAGATAGCTCAATTCAATTGGGAGTGTTGTCTGTAGATCTAAAGATAGCTTGGATTCCTAGCATCAGTGAAGATCTGAAAGTCACGTGTTTGATCCACGTTCACGGAACCTAATTCAAGTTGACTAACTTGCATAACCTGAATATTCAATCTAAAATTAGTGATTATTTCTTTTTAAAATTTCCGAATTTTCATTTTCAATGTTACAGGGGAGAGAGTAATATTGAAGATTTGAAGGTCACGTGTTTATTCTACCTTCACCACACCTGATTCAAGTAGTATAACTTATTATCTTATCTAAATTTAGAGATGATTTCTTTTTAAAATTTCAATGAATTAGCGTAAATAATTTTACTGATGAATTTTCATTTTAATGTTAAGTATAGATAGCTCAATTCAATTGGGAGTGCTGTCTGTAGATCTAAAGATAGCTTGGATTCCTAATTCTTTATTTGACTATAAATGCTCGGTAAGACATTTAGTAAAATGACTCATTTTATTGCATGGAACAATAAAATTGATCTTCCTATAGAATTGTCAATACATTCTAATTTCAATGTTGCTAAGTTGAGTCCCTTTGATGTAGGTAATGATTTTTCTGATTCGAGGACGAATCCTGAAAAGGGGGATGATGATAAGAATCACGGTGTACATTCTACTTTCAATGTTACTGAGTTGAGTTCTTTTGATGTAGGTGATGATTTTTCTGAATCGAGGACGAATCCTTTTGAAGAGGGAGATGATGATAAGAATCACGGTGTTCCAACTGAACCTATTACACAACCCAAGGCCAAGAAGATTCAACAAGCATTCATACTTCATCTACAAAATTGGATAGGCTAGGTTCAACCGTCATTTCATGTTTGGATAGGCTAGGTTCAACCGTCATTTCATGTGTTACAAGCTGATTCGTTTGAGTCAAGATCTTTTGGAGATTCAAAAGTAAATATTTGCAAGGTTGAAGTAGCGGATGAAGTTGCAAGCATCATTTCATGAGTGGTTTGAAAAATTTATTTATTATTTTAGTTTCATAAAGTTTGTAATGCTCAAATTGACTTCGTCTTCTGTGAAGATTTAAAGGATCGAGATTAAATCACGGGCACTAATTTTTTTTGTGGGAAGATTATAAATACCCACAAATTATTATGTAAAAACATATTTATGATCAATGAAATTGATCTCTTAAGCTGAGAGGTCCCCCCTTATAGATATCTTAGCATATCTTTGTCGTTTTTAAGTTTCATGCAATTCTTGTGGTAGATTGCATCTGAGTTATTCAATCAAGCCTTGATCAAGTTCGATTGTGAAGTGACTCAATTTAGAAAAAGGTTTCAAATCTTGCTTCTCACTCTTGGATCTCATAATCTAATTCTAGCTTTATATCTTGGTTTATCCAAATTTTGTATAAGAAGGTGTTAATTTCTTTAATACAAGGGTTCTTGCTTCTACAAAAGCTTGGCTCGTTGGGCTGAAGATTACGGTTGGTCTATCATCCTTCAACGGGATCTTCTATCCCCATGACTTGCTCTGATGCGGTCGTTCTTCTAACGCTGGTGACACATCCAGTTGTCGAGATTGGTAATGTGAGTTTGTAACCCATCCATTGAGGTTCTTGGAATGATTCTATAACTTATCATTTCCATGTTGGGAGTTGGATCATGGGTCTTGTGCGAAGGAATCCTTGGTTTACGGCCGCTTCGAGTTGAAGGAAGTGTCAAAAGGCTAGTTTTTTTTCAATTTTATTGATTTGTTTGAGTGATTTTATTTGATTTTATTTCAATTTGTCAAACTCACTCGGGTGCTCATCTCAATCATTTCAGCCTTGTTGGCGTTCAATAAGAGAGACCTTAGAAATAAGTGGTAACTGTTCAACTAGATTATCACATTAACAATTTGAATCAAATAAAGTTACATTAACCATTTGAATCACCTTAACCTCACTTGTTGAACTTGACCAAATGTCTATAATATAACACTAACAAACGTACAAAGTAATACAAACAAAGGTACAAAGTAACACTAACAAAGGTACAAAGTTCATAAAAGGTTTTTTTTAATCTAAAATACCATTGAACTTGACCATTATAGTGCCTCTCAAACGTAGGTAAAGTTTAAATTCGAGTCTCCTTGTCAAACTCACTCGGGTGCTCATCTCAACCATGATGGCGTTTCACAAGAGAGACCTAAAAAATAGCCGGATTATCGCATTAACCATTTGAATCACCTCAACCCCACTTGTTGAAATTGAAACAAATATCAATAACATAACACTAACATAGGTACGATGTTCATAAAAGTCTTTTTAATCTAAGATACTACTGAACTTGACCATTAAAGTGCCTCTCAAACTTAGGCAAACTTTAAATATAATTGGTGACAAAAGATGAAACTATAAAATAAAAAGAAATAAGAAAATAATATTCAATTTCAGAGAATTAAACCAGAATCTCCTATGTGAAAGCAAAATATACAAACCGTAGGACAACAATGAATTTTAAGTGTAGTTGTCTTGGAGTCTTTTGTCTAATCGCTCATGAGTTTTACTATAATGTTTTGGGTAATGTCTAACTCTTCGACACGTCCTTTCATGTGTGTGATAGAATTCTCAGAGTTACTGAGACTATTCGAGCTGTTCGATCGTTTGGCGCTTTCTTCAAAAGGATCAACATCAAACATCGAGTCCTTGATTGGCAACCCATCTAGAGGAGCGTCGATTTCATTGATTCCATCAACAGTCTTCCCATGATTTTATGGTGCATGACCCTTTTTTTACCATTCACCTTCGAGCGCCACCATAGTTTTGCATCGTCCATGAGATGCATTGCGACCAACGTAACTCTTAGGTTCTATGAGCAAGTTCCAGTTATCTTCGAGTATTGTTCTACGTCAAAAATAAATCTTTTTAATTTCTTAGCATCCCGGTTTCCATTTAAGGGGTTGTGTTATTGGATTTTAAGTTTTTTAAGGCCACATGAACTTGGCTTGAGCTGTGGTTCTCTACTCGGGTGCTCATCTCAACCATGATGTCGTTCAACAAGAGAGACCGTGAAAACGACTGGATTATCGCATTAACCATTTGAATCACCTGCTCATCTCAACCATGATGTCGTTCAACAAGAGAGACCTCGAAAACGACTAGATTATCGCATTAACCAATTGAATCACCTCAACCCCACTTGTTGAAATTGAACCAAATATCTATAACATAACTCTAACAAAGGTACCAAGTTCATAAGAGTCTTTTTAATCTAAGATAGAAACTTTAAAATAAAATGAAATAAGAAAAATAATATTTCATTGACAGGAATCGAACCCAAGTATCCTCAATGAAAGCCAGATATCCTAACCGCTAGATGACAATGGATTTTTGGTGAGAATGTCCTGAAGTCTTTTGTCAGATCGCTGAAGAGTTTTAACATGATCTTTTGCTTAATGTCTAACTCTTCGACACGTCCTTCCTTGTGTGTGTTAGAGTTCTCAGAGCTACCAGGATGCTTCGAGCTGTTCGATTATGTGGCTCTTTCTTCAGAAGAGTCAACATCAAATGTTAGGTCTTTGATTGGCAACCCATCCAGGGAGCATTGATTGCATCGATTCCATCAACGATCTTCCCATGAGTGCATGACCCATTTTATATACCATTCACCTTCGAGCACTATCATAGTGTTGCATCGTCCATGAGATGCATTGCGGCTAACGTAACTCTCAGGTCGTATGAGAAAGTTCTTGTAGCCCTCAACTCTCAGGTCGTATGGTAGAGTTCTTAGAGCTACCGCGACATTTTGAGGTGTTCAATCGTTGGTTTTTTCTTCAAAAGAGTCAACATCAAACCTCAGGTCTTTAATTGGCAACCCATCCAGGGGAGCGTCGATTGCATCGATTCCATCAACGGTCTTCCCATGAGTTTATGGTGCATGACCCATTTTTTATATCATCCACCTTCGAGCGCCATCGTCCATGAGATGCATTGTGGCCAACGTAACTCTTAGGTCCTACGAGCAAGTTCGTGTAACCTTCAAGTATTGTTCTACGTCAAAAATAAAGTTTTTTAATTCCTTAGAATCCGAGTTCCCATTTAAGGGTTTGTGTTTTTGGATTTTAAGTTTGTTAAGCCCAAAATGAGCTTGGCTTGGGGTGGGGTTCTCTACGACCCTCCTTGTCAAACTCACTTGGGTGCTCATCTCAGTCATCTCAGCCATGATGGCGTTCAACAAAAGAGACCTTGAAAATGACCGGATTATCACATTAACCATTTGAATCACCTCAACCTCACTTGTTGAAATTGAACCAAATATCTATGACATAACCCTATTAAAGGTTCAAAGTTCATAAAAGTCTTTTTAATCTAAGATAACTTGATCATTATAGTGACTCTCAAACCAAGTTCATAAGAGTCTTTTGAATTTAAGATACTATTGAACTCATCCATTATAATGCTTCTCAAAACCTAGGTAAAGTTTAAATATGAAACTATAAAATAAAAGAAATAAGAAAATAAAATTTCATTGTCGAGAATCAAACTCGGGTCTCCTCGATGAAAGCAAGATCTTCTATGTAATGTCTAACTCTTCGACACATTTTTTTATGAGTGTAATAGAGTTCTCAGAGCTACCGCCACATTTCTTGTTCTTCGATCATGTGTCTCTTTCTTCAAAAGAGTCAACATCAAACATTAGGTCTTTGATTGGAAACCCATCCAGGGGAGCGTCGATTGCTTCAATTCCATCAATGGTCTTCCCATGATTTTTTGGTGCATGACTAGTTTTTTATACAACTCACCTTCGAGCACCACCATAGTTTTGCATTGTCCATGAGATGCATTGTGGGCCAACGTAACTCTCAAGTCCTCTGAGTAAGTTCCTATAGTCTTGAAGTATAATATCAAAACATATTAAGGTATTTGATATGTTAAACAGTAAAATAATTGATGTGTATCATAAACATTAAATAAAAATATATATTTAAAATTTGAATGAGATTCATATTAATTAAACATATATTATGATATTCTACGACATTTTAATATTATTTAAATAAGATATTATATCTTAATGTATTAGGTATTCAAATATATAATTTGACAAAAATTATCACAAGTTCACCGTAAATAGAACCCTAGGGTTAAGTCAAAAAGCATCAAACACTAAATACTTTGAAATTTTAGGTGATATTTTGCAGAGGAAGCTGATAAGGTCTTCAAAGAGCATGTGGTCGTGTCTGACATTTTAGGTTAACAACATGTTGAAAAGAAACCAGAAATTCTGATACTGGTAATTAACTACAAACCTTTGAATAAGGTTTTAGAATAAATAAGATATCCAAACCAAATAAAAAATGATTTGATAAAAAGAATTTAGAGTCAAATGTTTTTATAAAATTCGATATGAAATTGGGATTTCGAAAAATTCTAATTTCCTAAAAGGACAAATATAAAATAGCATTTAATGTCCAGTTTAGAAAATATGAGAGGAACGTCATGCGATTTAGGCTAAAAAACACTCCATCCGAATTTCAGATGATTATGAATGATATTTTCAATTCTTTCAAAAAATATCAATAGTTTATATTGATGATGTGTTGATATTTTCTAAAACCATTAAGATGAACACTTTAAACATCTACATACATTCATTAATGCAATCAAAAGAAATCAGCTAGTTGTGTCCATACCCAAAATCAAATAATATCAAACTCAGATCCGCTTTCTTGGATTTTAAATTTATTTGAGCCTTATAAAACCCATTCAATGGTCCATTGAGTTTGTCTCAAACTTTCGTGATGACGTATCCTAGAAAAGCCAACTTCAAAAAAAATTTAGGTTCTCTCAATTATGTGTCTTAAATCCTTCAAGATATCAGGCACATTTACAAATGTCTTGATGAGTGTCTTGAAAATAATACAAAGTCTTGATTTGTAAAGGATATCTCTACAACCCAAAAAAATCAAATCATTAGTCAAATAAACTCTCTACTTAAGTCTTATTGACCCAAGGGCAGATCTCATAGTGAAACGTGACGCATCAAATATCGGATATGGAGGTATCTAAAATTGTCAAAGAGGACCGAGAATCAATTATCATATTTCATTCAAAAGCCTCTAATAATACCATACAAATTACAAAACAGTAAAAAAAAATATATATATTATTTCCATTGTACTCCGTGCACAACAATTTTAAAGGAAATTTAAAATAAATCCAGCGTATTTGTCATACTTTTAAGTTCAATTACAATAAATCAAGAAAAGAATTGAGTTGTAATAAAATATCACTTGACATTGGAATGTAATTTGAGGACTTTTTATCTTCGGGAGTTGAATTACATTTAAGATTATTTATGTTATTTCTTATTTTCTTCAATTTGTATTTAATAGCTTTGGGTAGTTTGTAGATGAACTATGTTTGAATTATCTTTTTGGCCTTTCTATTTTCGACAGACACGTTTTACACTTTTGGACTGACACTTGGTAGAAGGGGTCACTAAGGCTAAAATCATATAAAATGGGTTCATAGCTCAGTGGTAGAGCATTTGACTGCAGATCAAGAGGTCACCAGTTCGAATCTGGTTGGGCCCTTTTAAAAATTTTGGACGAACACTTTGTTCGATTTGCTCCCAACCACCGAGTGTCTAAAGGAAAAGAAATAAGAATAATTACCGATTCCAAACCTTATTCCAAAGTCCTCCACCACATAGAACCATGTACTTAGAACCTAAGGGCCACTATTCTCGGACAAGAACCAAGCTATCATTAACAAAAGAGTGTGGTATCCAAGCACCCACTATGAACATGGTTAAAAACTTACTTACAATTAGGCTAACTTACCGAGTCTTGTACTCACTCCATCTTTTTCATGTAACTAAGAGTAGTTGCCCTAGACCAACAACACCCACCAAAACTATTTTTGATGTTTTAAAATGATTTTTTTAACCTTTCCCTTATTTTGTACTATGAACCTATAAACTCTATTTTGAATATAATGTAAATATATATGTTTATTATATTTTAATTCTTTTTTTATTTCGAGAAAACATTTTACTTTGTGTTCAACCTCTTTTAACTTGCTTCGGAAATGGCTCGTGACATAAACATAAAAAAAGTAATTTTTTAGTATGAATTTTAATATAAGTTGCATTCTTATATTGACAAAACCACTAGTACCAAAAATATTGATGAACTTTCAAAATTAATGCCCTTAACATTCTAAAATAAGGTTCTAACTATTAGTGACTTGCATAAATCATCTCCCTTTTTATTTTCACTCACTCCTCTTCAACAACCTATGACCCATTAATATCATTAATATTTCATCTCCTTGTTTTTTAGCTTTTTGAATATCAAAATCTTAAATAAAAAGGAAAAGCTCTCTAAAATATTCTTATTTGCCAGTAATTTTACATAATTTAACATTTTAAAAATCGGTAAATTAAAAAAATCCAACATTAATATATTCATAATTTCATGTAGTCTTCATAAGTTTGCCGGCGACATTGTTTGTTGTTGAGCTTGATAATGTGAGTTTGTAACCCATCCGTTAGGGTTCTTGGAATGATTCTCTAGATTATCCCTTCCATGTTGGGAGTTGGGCCATGGGTCTTGGGTGAAGGAACCGTTGGTTTACCGCCCCTAAGAGTTAAGGAAGCATCTTGAGGCTAGTTTCACATAGTATCATTATCATTGAGATAACAATTCTTTTCTATTTTATCTAAATTTTTTAAATATGAGTTCATTTCCAAATGCATGCTAACACCCTTATTGTTGAATAAATGACATGAAACTAGTTTCACTTAGTAACGTTGCCTTTTGCTCCTATTGGTGGAAGGATAATAGGTCGATTATACCTTTATGGTAGTTTTAAGCGTGACAACATTTTACAACCAGACTAATTTTGCTTCATTTCTAAATGAAAACGTGTAAATTGTAAACTCAAACATTTCAAAGAAATAAACAAGTTTTGATGGTACCATGCTAACCAGAAAACAAATGTTGACTTTGACCAATCCCTATATATTTTTTTTTTTATATTTTGAAACTATTTTAAGCACTTTTCTCGTGTACTCCTTACAAATTTACCTTTTAAGGTTGTAAACATTTGTGTATGGGTGACTATTATGATTATAAGTCAACTGAGTTAAGTAGAAATAAATTTTGAAGATGAAATTAAAGTATTAATTTTGATGTCATCTTTACCCGAGTTTTGGGATATTGTTATTAATGAGATTCAATCGACATTAGTAATTCACAATGATAATATTCAAAATACTTGACAAAAAAAGAATGGTCAACATAAGATATTTGAAACAAATAAATCTTTTGTCCTCTATGATATATCAAATCACTCCTTTAAAATTCCTTAATAATAAACCTGAAGTCTTACATCACTTATACAGAAAAGTTCCTTGCATAGAAGTTTTATTAGATACTTTTAAGCATCTAGAGATCAACTAGACACAAAGCTAAACATTCTAAAAAAAAATTAGGGGCTAAACTTTTAAGTTAACGTAATTTAAGAAACTTATGATTTTTATATTATCAAGAGTTTAATTGAGCTAGGTCGATTCAATCTAGTGGACCCAAGAATTGAACCGAACCAAACCAACTAGTTAGTAACATGATTTAGTGGAAGCATTTTCATGCAAAGTAGAAGCAACAATGGAGGGTTTGAAATAATATAGTTTTTACCCCTTAAGGTCATTTTACACCGTTTCTTGGTTTACCTACTTATCCTTATCCAATGAACACCAAATTTCATATCTAACCTCAACATGCTATAAATGCTCAGTATTAAAATTTAATAGACAACGGAGCTCAGATAGTGGGTTTTTTTTTCATATATTCTTAATTCATACTTGGTTTAGGGTTCATATGAAAATCCAAGCGATTTCTACAAGTATTTCTTAACAAAGAGTCCAAGGGGGCTACTTGTCTCGTCATCGACGTTTGGGACCTCCATTCTTGAGCTTCCAGTATCTGAATTACTTCAAATTTCCTTCCACATACTCCTTATTGTGTCTAGTTTATGAAACTATAATGTTTTTTACGAGAATCGGTCTAGAATGGGGTTAAAATTGAGAAAAATCGAGAAAAGGTCAAATTTTGAGTTGACTTGGACAGTTCAATTGAACTGGCCATATTATCGTTTTCTTCCTCTAAACAGGAAGAAGATGCGCATTTTTCGCATTGCCGCCATCTGAAACTCGGCTTGTACAGCCACATTTACAGCGTTTCTCTCCTTGATTTCTTCGTGAAACTTAAAGATGGATGTTACAAGAAAGGGCTAGGGATTTATTTGATACCTTCTCGTGGATCGTAACCTAAGATATTCGCTTCCAAAGTTCATGCAAAATCTAATTTATCGTTGGAGATAAAACAAAGGATTTCTTATTGGGTAGCCGATTCTAGGGGGTTCAAGACCCTATTTCTTCACTTTTAGCTTATAACATTGCTCTATTTGAAATTGTTTTTAACGTATTTCCTCGCTCACGTTTTCTAAAATATTTCTTCTAAACGTGATAGAAGTGAGTCGTGCAAGGAAGAAAGATTTTGGTTCGTTTTTTTGTAGAAAATTTGTACCCCTTTCCTAAAACCTTTAGCGGACAACATACCCAAAACAGATGCGCTACACCTCGTCTCACCCCTCCAGAGCATATGAATCCACCCAATCGATGAACACTCAAACCAAACTCGCCCATACTTTTTGGCACAGGGATGCGAGAACCAATCTGAGTAATCTACAATGGGGAGACCCCTTAAAGCAACAAACGAGAATGGCTCGGTTGATAGCAGGGTTAAAGAAAAGGTGAGTATGAAAAGACATATCGCGTAACCGTCCCTTTAAGCAGCTTCATTCTTTCTCTATCTTGGAACCAACTTTATGAAAAAAAATCAGTCTTTCAACTGAAAGTGTGACTGTTGGGTATGGATAAGTGAACCTCTTTGTTCGGGGGAAACCAGAGATGTTGGCTAAGAAAGCTAAGCAGACAAGTACAGGATGGACAAAATGCACATACAAATTGATTGACATGATCCCTCTCCCTCTCTCTTTGGCTAGTTGGCTAGTTACAC
>NW_019272798.1:0-1462 GCF_002738345.1 Cucurbita maxima
CTTCGAAATCCTATTCTAAATCATCAAGCCTAATCATTCCTCACAAATCTTTCGAAAAACAAAGACCGTGACTCGGTTTTTTTAACACGTACTTCAAACGTCCCAGACTTGGGTTTCCGAAGTAGGGATCGATTTGAAGAACTATTTTACTGTTTTATGCACACCGTTTCTTCAAAATCCTATTCTAAATCATCAAGCCTAATCATTCCTCACAAATCTTTCGAAAAACAAAGACCGTGACTCGGTTTTTTTAACACGTACTTCAAACGTCCCAGACTTGGGTTTCCGAAGTAGGGTTCGATTTGAAGAACTATTTTACTGTTTTATGCACACCGTTTCTTCGAAATCCTATTCTAAATCATCAAGCCTAATCATTCCTCACAAATCTTTCGAAAAACAAAGACCGTGACTCGGTTTTTTTAACACGTACTTCAAACGAACCAGACTTGGGTTTCCGAAGTAGGGTTCGATTTGAAGAACTATTTTACTGTTTTATGCTCACCGTTTCTTCGAAATCCTATTCTAAATCATCAAGCCTAATCATTCCTCACAAATCTTTCGAAAAACAAAGACCGTGACTCGGTTTTTTTAACACGTACTTCAAACGTCCCAGACTTGGGTTTCCGAAGTAGGGTTCGATTTTAAGAACTCTTTTACTGTTTTATGCACACCGTTTTTTAAAAATCCTATTCTAAATCATCAAGCCTAATCATTCCTCAAAAATCTTTCGAAAAATGTCGACCGTGACTCGGTTTTTTAAGCACGTACTTCAAACGTCTCAGATTTGGGTTTCCGAAGTAGGGTTCGATTTGAAGAACTATTTTACTGTTTTATGCACACCGTTTCTTCGAAATCCTATTCTAAATCATCAAGCCTAATCATTCCTCACAAATCTTTCAAAAAACAAAGACCGTGACTCGGTTTTTTTAACACGTACTTCAAACGTCCCAGACTTGGGTTTCCGAAGTAGGGTTCGATTTGAAGAACTATTGTACTGTTTTATGCACACCGTTTCTTCAAAATCCTATTCTAAATCATCAAGCCTAATCATTCCTCACAAATCTTTCGAAAAACAAAGACAGTGACTCGGTTTTTTTAACACGTACTTCAAACGTCCCAGACTTGGGTTTCCGAAGTAGGGTTCGATTTGAAGAACTATTTTACTGTTTTATGCACACCGTTTCTTCGAAATCCTATTCTAAATCATCAAGCCTAATCATTCCTCACAAATCTTTCGAAAAACAAAGACCGTGACTCGGTTTTTTTAACACGTACTTCAAACGTCCCAGACTTGGGTTTCCGAAGTAGGGTTCGATTTGAAGAACTATTTTACTATTTTATGCTCACCGTTTCTTCGAAATCCTATTCTAAATCATCAACCCTAATCATTCCTCACAAATCTTTCGAAAAACAAAGACCGTGACTCGGTTATTTTAACACGTACTTCAAACGTCCCAGACTT
>NW_019272798.1:1526-2376 GCF_002738345.1 Cucurbita maxima
TCCTTTTCTAAATCATCTAGCCTAATCATTCCACACAAATCTTTCGAAAAACGTCGACCGTGACTCGGTTTTTTTGGCACGTACTTCAAACGTCCCAGATTTGGGTTTTCGAAGTAGGGTTCGATTTTAAGAACTCTTTTACTGTTTTATGCTCACCGTTTCTTCGAAATCCTATTCTAAATCATCAAGCCTAATCATTCCTCACAAATCTTTCGAAAAACAAAGACCGTGACTCGGTTATTTTAACACGTACTTCAAACGTCCCAGACTTGGGTTTCCGAAGTAGGGTTCGATTTTAAGAACTCTTTTACTGTTTTTTGCACACCGTTTCTTCGAAATCCTATTTTAAAACATCAAGCCTAATCATTCCTCACAAATCTTTCGAAAAATTTCGACCGTGACTCGGTTTTTTTAGCACCTACTTCAAACGTCCCAGACTTGGGTTTCCGAAGTAGGGTTCGATTTTAAGAACTCTTTTACTGTTTTATGCACACCGTTTTTTCAAAATCCTATTCTAAATCATCAAGCCTAATCATTCCTCACAAATCTTTCGAAAAATATCGACCGTGACCTGGTTTTTTTAGCACCTACTTCAAACGTCCCAGACATGGGTTTCCGAAGTAGGGTTCGATTTGAAGAACTCTTTTACTGTTTTATGCACACCGTTTCTTCGTAATCCTATTCTAAATCATCAAGCCTAATCATTCCTCACAAATCTTTCGGAAAACAAAGACCGTGACTCGGTTTTTTTAACACGTACTTCAAACGTCCCAGACTTGGGTTTCCGAAGTAGGGTTCGATTTGAAGAACTCTTTTACTGTTTTATGCACACCGTTTCTTCGTAATCCTA
>NW_019272798.1:2743-3958 GCF_002738345.1 Cucurbita maxima
CACCGTTTCTTCGAAATCCTATTCTAAATCATCAAGCCTAATCATTCCTCACAAATCTTTCGAAAAACAAAGACCGTGACTCGGTTTTTTTAACACGTACTTCAAACGTCCCAGATTTGGGTTTTCGAAGTAGGGTTCGAGTTGAAGATTTCTTTTATTGTTTTATGCACACCGTTTTTTCGAAATCCTTTTCTAAATCATCTAGCCTAATCATTCCACACAAATCTTTCGAAAAACGTCGACCGTGACTCGGTTTTTTTGGCACGTACTTCAAACGTCCCAGATTTGGGTTTTCGAAGTAGGGTTCGATTTGAAGAACTATTTTACTGTTTTATGCTCACCGTTTCTTCGAAATCCTATTCTAAATCATCAAGCCTAATCATTCCTCACAAATCTTTCGAAAAACAAAGACCGTGACTCGGTTATTTTAACACGTACTTCAAACGTCCCAGACTTGGGTTTCCGAAGTAGGGTTCGATTTTAAGAACTCTTTTACTGTTTTATGCACACCGTTTCTTCGAAATCCTATTCTAAATCATCAAGCCTAATCATTCCTCACAAATCTTTCGAAAAATGTCGACCGTGACTCGGTTTTTTTAGCACCTACTTCAAACGTCCCAGACATGGGTTTCCGAAGTAGGGTTCGATTTGAAGAACTCTTTTACTGTTTTATGCACACCGTTTCTTCGTAATCCTATTCTAAATCATCAAGCCTAACCATTCCTCAAAAATCTTTCGAAAAACGTCGACCGTGACTCGGTTTTTTAAGCACGTACCTCAAACGTCCCAGATTTGGGTTTCCGAAGTAGGGTTCGATTTGAAGAACTATTTTACTGTTTTATGCACACCGTTTCATCGAAATCCTATTCTAAATCATCAAGCCTAATCATTCCTCACAAATCTTTCGAAAAACAAAGACCGTGACTCGGTTTTTTTAACACGTACTTCAAACGTCCCAGACTTGGGTTTCCGAAGTAGGGTTCGATTTGAAGAACTATTTTACTGTTTTATGCACACCGTTTCTTCAAAATCCTATTCTAAATCATCAAGCCTAATCATTCCTCACAAATCTTTCGAAAAACAAAGATCGTGACTCGGTTTTCTTAACACGTACTTCAAACGTCCCAGACTTGGGTTTCCGAAGTAGGGTTCGATTTTAAGAACTCTTTTACTGTTTTATGCACACCGTTTCTTCGAAATCCTATTCTAAATCAT
>NW_019272798.1:7760-8283 GCF_002738345.1 Cucurbita maxima
CAAGCCTAATCATTCCTCACAAATCTTTCGAAAAATGTCGACCGTGACTCGGTTTTTTTAGCACCTACTTCAAACGTCCCAGACATGGGTTTCCGAAGTAGGTTTCAATTTGAAGAACTCTTTTACTGTTTTATGCACACCGTTTCTTCGTAATCCTATTCTAAATCATCAAGCCTAATCATTCCTCAAAAATCTTTCGAAAAACAAAGACCGTGACCTGGTTTTTTTAGCACGTTCTTCAAACGTCCCAGATTTGGGTTTCCGAAGTAGGGTTCGATTTGAAGAACTCTTTTACTGTTTTATGCACACCGTTTCTTCGAAATCCTATTCTAAATCATCAAGCCTAATCATTCCTCACAAATCTTTCGAAAAACAAAGACCGTGACTCGGTTTTCTTAACACGTACTTCAAACGTCCCAGACTTGGGTTTCCGAAGTAGGGTTCGATTTTAAGAACTCTTTTACTGTTTTATGCACACCGTTTCTTCGAAATCCTATTCTAAATCATCAAGCCTAACCATTCC
>NW_019272798.1:8397-9204 GCF_002738345.1 Cucurbita maxima
GTTCGATTTGAAGAACTCTTTTACTGTTTTATGCACACCGTTTCTTCGTAATCCTATTCTAAATCATCAAGCCTAATCATTCCTCAAAAATCTTTCGAAAAACAAAGACCGTGACCTGGTTTTTTTAACACGTTCTTCAAACGTCCCTGATTTGGGTTTCCGAAGTAGGGTTCGATTTGAAGAACTATTTTACTGTTTTATGCACATCGTTTCTTCGAAATCCTATTCTAAATCATCAAGCCTAATCATTCCTCACAAATCTTTCGAAAAACAAAGACCGTGACTCGGTTTTTTTAACACGTACTTCAAACGTCCCAGACTTGGGTTTCCGAAGTAGGGTTCGATTTGAAGAACTATTTTACTGTTTTATGCTCACCGTTTCTTCGAAATCCTATTCTAAATCATCAAGCCTAATCATTCCTCACAAATCGTTCGGAAAACAAAGACCGTGACTCGGTTTTTTTAACACGTACTTCAAACGTCCCAGACTTGGGTTTCCGAAGTAGGGTTCGATTTTAAGAACTCTTTTACTGTTTTATGCACACCGTTTTTTCAAAATCCTATTCTAAATCATCAAGCCTAATCATTCCTCACAAATCTTTCGAAAAATGTCGACCGTGACTCAGTTTTTTAAGCACGTACTTCAAACGTCTCAGATTTGGGTTTCCGAAGTAGGGTTTGATTTGAAGAACTATTTTACTGTTTTATGCACACCGTTTCTTCGAAATCCTATTCTAAACCATCAAGCCTAATCATTCCTCACAAATCTTTCGAAAAACAAAGACCGTGACTCGGTTTTTTTAACAC
>NW_019272798.1:9349-11527 GCF_002738345.1 Cucurbita maxima
GACCGTGACTCGGTTTTTTTAACACGTACTTCAAACGTCCCAGACTTGGGTTTCCGAAGTAGGGTTCGATTTTAAGAACTCTTTTACTGTTTTATGCACACCGTTTCTTCGAAATCCTATTCTATATCATCAAGCCTAATCATTCCTCACAAATCTTTCGGAAAACAAAGACCGTGACTCGGTTTTTTTAACACGTACTTCAAACGTCCCAGACTTGGGTTTCCGAAGTAGGGTTCGATTTGAAGAACTATTTTACTGTTTTATGCACACCGTTTTTTCAAAATCCTATTCTAAATCATCAAGCCTAATCATTCCTCACAAATCTTTCGAAAAATGTCGACCGTGACTCAGTTTTTTAAGCACGTACTTCAAACGTCCCAGACTTGGGTTTCCGAAGTAGGGTTCGATTTGAAGAATTATTTTACTGTTTTATGCTCACCGTTTCTTCGAAATCCTATTCTAAATCATCAAGCCTAATCATTCCTCACAAATCTTTCGAAAAACAAAGACCGTGACTCGGTTATTTTAACACGTACTTCAAACGTCCCAGACTTGGGTTTCCGAAGTAGGGTTCGATTTGAAGAACTATTTTACTGTTTTATGCACACCGTTTCTTCGAAATCCTATTCTAAATCATCAAGCCTAATCATTCCTCACAAATCTTTCGAAAAATGTCGACCGTGACTCGGGTTTTTTAGCACGTACTTCAAACGTCCCTGATTAGTGTTTCGAAGTAGGGTTCGATTTGAAGAACTCTTTTACTGTTTTATGCACACCGTTTCTTCGTAATCCTATTCTAAATCATCAAGCCTAATCATTACTCAAAAATCTTTCGAAAAACAAAGACCGTGACCTGGTTTTTTTAGCACGTTCTTCAAACGTCCCAGATTTGGGTTTCCGAAGTAGGGTTCGATTTGAAGAACTATTTTACTGTTTTATGCACACCGNTCTTTCGAAAAACAAAGACCGTGACTCGGTTTTTTTAACACGTACTTCAAACGTCCCAGACTTGGGTTTCCGAAGTAGGGTTCGATTTGAAGAACTCTTTTACTTTTTTATGCACACCGTTTCTTCGTAATCCTATTCTAAATCATCAAGCCTAATCATTCCTCAAAAATCTTTCGAAAAACAAAGACCGTGACCTGGTTTTTTTAGCACGTTCTTCAAACGTCCCAGATTTGGGTTTCCGAAGTAGGGTTCGATTTGAAGAACTATTTTACTGTTTTATGCACACCGTTTCTTTGAAATCCTATTCTAAATCATCAAGCCTAATCATTCCTCACAAATTTTTCGAAAAACAAAGACCGTGACTCGGTTTTTTTAACACGTACTTCAAACGTCCCAGACTTGGGTTTCCGAAGTAGGGTTCGATTTGAAGAACTATTTTACTGTTTTATGCACACCGTTTCTTCGAAATCCTATTCTAAATCATCAAGCCTAATCATTCCTCACAAATATTTCGGAAAACAAAGACCGTGACTCGGTTTTTTTAACACGTACTTCAAACGTCCCAGACTTGGGTTTCCGAAGTAGGGTTCGATTTTAAGAACTCTTTTACTGTTTTATGCACTCCGTTTCTTAGAAATAATATTCTAAATCATCAAGCCTAATCATTCCTCACAAATCTTTCGAAAAATGTCGACCGTGACTCAGTTTTTTAAGCACGTACTTCAAACGTCTCAGATTTGAGTTTCCGAAGTAGGGTTCGATTTGAAGAACTATTTTACTGTTTTATGCTCACCGTTTCTTCGAAATCCTATTCTAAATCATCTAGCCTAATCATTCCTCACAAATCTTTCGAAAAATGTCGACCGTGACTCAGTTTTTTAAGCACGTACTTCAAACGTCTCAGATTTGAGTTTCCGAAGTAGGGTTCGATTTAAAGAACTATTTTACTGTTTTATGCACACCGTTTCTTCGAAATCCTATTCTAAATCATCAAGCCTAATCATTCCTCACAAATCTTTCGAAAAACAAAGACCGTGACTCAGTTTTTTTAACACGTACTTCAAACGTCCCAGACTTGGGTTTCCGAAGTAGGGTTCGATTTAAAGAACTATTTTACTGTTTTATGCTCACCGTTTCTTCGAAATCCTATTCTAAATCATCAAGCCTAATCATTCCTCACAAATCTTTCGAAAAACAAAGACCGTGACTCGGTTATTTTAACACGTACTT
>NW_019272799.1:0-11503 GCF_002738345.1 Cucurbita maxima
TTTTTTTATCTTGAAACATGTCTTCAAATTCCTATAAAAGAGATTGTAAAACACCTCTCCAACTTAAGTACAAAGATCGATTTTTGTGAAAGTCTTCTCACCTCTCCAACTGTAGCCAAATAACTCTCTCTCTTCCTTTTTTCTTCAATTTCATCCCTTTTTTCATTCATTATTTTTTTCTCTACTTTTTCACTCAACTCTTGTTTTTCTTTTAACTCTTTTTCCTCAAATTCTTTCTTTCTTTCCTCAACTTTAATTGATCAACAAATACATTTGCAGAACTCAAAGGTAGAAGAATGGTTTTTCTACTTTTTTTTACAAAAGAATACCTATTCAAATAGCCATCATACAACCCTCCGGTAAATTGCCAGATCGACCAAGCAATATGTCTCCAGCATGCATTTGCAACACATCACAAAGAACTGCATCCTTATATTTTCCCAAAGTAAAAGATATTAAAGATTGGGAAATTACCTTCATTGTTCCACTATTATTGAGTTATTGGAGCTTGTAAGATTTAGGATGATCTTGAGTTGGAATTTGCAACCTTTTGATCAACATAGTACTTACTACATTGGTGCAACTTCCACTATCAATGATAAGACTACAAGCAATCCCCTTGACTAAATACCGCGTGTGAAATAGGTTGTCTCTTTGATCATCAACATCATGAGTTTTAAGAAGTCTTCTTGTAATAAAAGCCAAATAAATACCATTTTCTAGTTTCTTCTCATTCTTCTGGACTTCTTCAACTAGATCATTGATCTCCCCTCCATTTTTCTCGTCTTGGTTCATGATTTTACAAACAGTAGTTTTATAAGCTTAGGACCTCACACACTCAACTTACTGATTTTCCACTCAGGAACACTCGTGTTTAACACACAAAGGTAGGCTATTTGGAAAAGTTAATAATTTCTTATGAAGGTAGATAATATGGATAAAGCAATTCTGATAGCAGCGAGCTATTCAAGACAATCAAGACAAGGTAATTATGTAGTAACAACAAAATAAAACCAAGAAATGAACAAATAAATAAGGGACAAAAATATTTTTGGATATAATTGCACACTGAAAAAAAATGAATTGCAAAGAGAATGGTTGTGAAGATCGAACACAACAATTCCAGATTTATATGTTTTAGGGAAAAATGAGAATAGAAATTTATTTGATCTTCAAATAAACGTGCAAATCGACTAATGATAAGAATATATTAAGGACAATATGATAAGATTTTTTTTTTCTTTCAAGATCTAAATATGATCTTTAACAGGACACTAAGAACAAAGTAGAAGGATAATGAAGAACATTCGAAATGACAGTAAGAAAATAAATGACAGATTTAAAGAGACGATAAACAATAACGGAAATTAAAGATAAAATCAATTCTAGAGTCGGCCACAAAAATGCAACCTGGCTCTGATACCAAACTAATAAGGCAACCCTGATCCTCAGCCCAACGATCCAAGCTTTTATTTTAGCAAGAACCCTTGAATCAAAGTAATTAACACCTCCTTATGCGAAATTTGGATCAACCAAGAGATAAGGCTAGAATTAGATTACCTCTCACGATCGAAGTTATAGAAGCAAGATTTGAAACCTTGTTCTAAATTGAGTCACTCCACAATATAACTTGATCAAGACTTGATTGAATGGCTCAGGTGCAATTCTACCACAAGAATTGCTTGAAACTTAGAAATGGCAAATATGATGCCCGGATTTCTAAGGGAAACGTCTTAATTTGAGATATGAATTACATTCATCAACGAATCTAATTTTTACATAACATATTGTGGGTATTTATAGTCTCCTGACAAAAGACATTTGTGGCCGGGATTCAATCTCGATATGTTTGTGGACGGGATGTATTCCCGATCCTCTTTAATCTCCACAAAGAATAAGTCAAATTGACCATTTGACTTTTACATAATTTATGAAATTAAACATAGTTTTTTTTTAACAAACGTTGATGTGCTTGAGTGGTTAATGCGACAGATTTGAAATTAATTGAGCTCTTTACGCTTAGGTTCGAGTTCTGTCATGTAAAGCATAACGATCGTTGTCCTTCCATTGGATATATACGTCCGTACCCTAGTGATGGGATAGGGGTATCCCCCCAGATGCATGAACACACAAACATAATGCATGAGGTCCCCACTACTTCTACATCACGTTCTATGCTTCATGTCTTTCTCATTTTCAATTTACATTTCATACATATTCTTATCGGGATTATGATTCCAGACAGTTTACCGTATATCATGTCATACAATTCATGCTGTTTACATTCAAACATTTCATACAATCATGCCATAACCATTCAAGAACAACATATCGTTACATGCATTACATAATGTCTCCTATCCATTAACGTTCTTATACCTATCATAGACATATCATTACGTAATGTACCTTAGTCATATCATCACAAGAATGTATCCTAACACTATCGTTCTATCAATCTATCACAAACCTATCCCTTTCTACCCATAACCTAACCATATTCTTTCATCAATCTCTCCTATCCATAGTAGCACTCCGGTATGTAACCTAACCTTAACGTTTCATGAACATATCTTACTCCTATCATTACATTTCATTTTGTACATCCTTCTCGTATCCTATCTCAAACATATCCTTGAGCACATCGTACCATAATTATTATCATACAATCCACATGTTATAACATAATATAACATATAGGAAGCATATCGATCCACAGACAATTCGCACAGATCAATATATATGACACGTGCAGAACCACAGGGCACGTGTCAACTTCAAATATAACCATGCCGATAGTAAGGTCACTTACCTTGCTCGCTTAAGTCGTTGTCACAAATATATCTTTAATGAAAGTTCGATTCCGTTCTTTGAAATCTGAGTTAACCTATATGAGCTCATGACATCTGTTTCAAGTTGGAACCCTATAAAATTATTTCCCTAATTTACATTGGTCACACTACCCTCTGATCAAAATTCTGATCTTGTGTGTTAGACAAAATTTAAAGAAGCTCACTTCACTCTGATATTTCCTATTTGATTGTTAAATACTGTTTAACAAATATTTCTCAATCTCTCTCTCTCTCTCGTTATTTTCATTTTGTAAATAGGTTTTGTTTTCAATTGTGTAAACAGATATTACTGGCCAATTTTAAGTCTATTGTTTATAGATCTACCAACTAAAATTTTATTAAATCTATAATTAATTTTATATGGGATATGATTATTACTGACCCGTAAGATATGAAAGAAGATTTGATCCTATTTACCGTAATAACTGAGAAAAATCCCTAAATATGTAAGATCCTAAATTAATTTCTTTTAACCATAACTATAGAGAAAAAGGAAATCTGAGATGGGATGTTACGTAATAACTGACAAAAAGAGAGAATTGTGGGAAGGGATGGGAGATTTGTGGAGAGAGGTGAGGAATTTTTTTTTTTTTAAATTGTAATTTTAATTAATTAATTAATTTATTATTATTATTATTTTAACTATTTTTTTTATTTTTTTTATTTCTTTATTTATTTTTGGGCTATTACAAAAATACTTTATGGACCAAAGTTTCTTTTAGAGAGATATAAAGTAATAGCCCAAAATAAAATTAATATAAAAATAATTATAAAAATAAATAGTTAAATAACAATAATAATAATAAATAAACAAAAATAACATTTTCTCCTTCTCTCCACTAACCTCCCATCCCTCCCCACAATTATCTCATCAGCCCATGGCCAACGGCAAAAAAAAACAGAAAAAGAAGTAAAATGACTTTCAACATAAATAGATTTGTCATGTGCCTTCTCGAGCAGTATTACAGGACAAAAAGAAAGTCCATACACGCGCTCACGTGCTTTTCTAGCACCAAAGAAGTTTTCTACATGCGCGTACCATGCGATATTCAAGCACAAAAGATGTTCTCTACATGCGTTTACCACACGTCTGGCAGAGGTATAGTCGCGAGACGCAAGTCGTTGGTTAGTGAATAGGTCGGGTAAGATTTGAGCACGCGGATCGAACTCCAGTTCTTTGGTACTGTTTGAGTTATAGAGGGTAGACTGGGTCGTGTGCGGATTAGCGAGTAAAGTGGTGTCTCACAACAAGTCCTCGTTGACTAGTTGACCCGTCATTCATGCCACATTGTGATACATTTCAACTTTTTGCTAAAATGCTTCTCTCTCGTCGCCAGTTGCTGTGTATCCAAACCTAAGCACAATATTTCATGCCACAATAAATGACGACAATTACGCAACTTTGAAATCAAACTCAAGCACAATACTTGTAAACCAAGAGACATCAATCATACAATATGCTTCAATGAAGATGAGAAGAAAATATTGTTGAAATCATCAAAAAATATTTTAACTCATGCCACATTGATGATAAATAAAGTTTCATGTTATAAATTTTGGGTGGATTACAATTTAGAGTAATTTAGAGTTATTGTATTTCATTAATGTATTTTAAGACTTTTAATTTACTTTAGGTTACAATTACATAATGGTTAATTATGGTCATTAAGTATGAATGTTACCCCTCTTGGAATGCCTTTAGTAGTTTCATTTTGAGGCTATATAAAGCCATGTATGTTGTAGTTGTAGGGAGACTTGGACAATGTAGTAAAAGAATCATTTGTGCTCTTCTTTAGCCAATGACTAAGTTTCTTTGCAATTCTATGTAGTTTAGGTTGCATGTAGAATCATTCAAGCTCGACGTGATCAATCTTGCTTGTGGAGTGATTCGAATCTCAAACAAGTGTTTGAGATATTTGATCAACAAGAATTATTCAAGCTAGACATGATTGATCTTGCATGTGGAGTGATTCGAATCTCAAACAATGTTCTTGCCTTGAGATATTCGATCAACTAGGTAATCCAAATCTTACTCCCCTTGTAGTGATTCCTTATCTTATCATGAATGATATGAACCAAAAGACATCAACCATACAATATACTTCAATGAAGATGTGTAGAAAAGGTTCTCAAAATTATCAAAAGATGTTTCAATTCATGCCACATTGAAGAAGAATGAAGTTTGATTGTTATAAATTTTGGGTGGGTTACAATTTAGAGTAATTTAGAGTTATTGTATTTTAAGACTTTTTATTTACTTTATGTTACAATTATATAATGGCTAATTATGGTCATTAAGTATGAATGTTAAACTATTGGAATGCCTTTAATAGTTAAGGCTATATAAAGGCATGTATGTTGTATTTGTAGGTAGACTTGGAAAATATAGTAAAAGAAGCATTTGTGCTTTTTTTAGCCAATGACTAAGTTTCTTTGCAATTCTATGTAATTTAGGTTGCATGTAAAATCATTCAAGCTTGACATGATCAATCTTACATATGAAGTGATTCGAATCTCAATCAAGTGTTCTTGTCTTGAGATATTGGATCAACAAGAATCATTCAAGGTAGACATGATCGATCTTGCTTGTGGAGTGATTCGAATCTCAAACAATGTTCTTGTCTTGAGATATTCGATCAACAAGGTAATCCGAATCTTACTCCCCTTGTAGTGATTTCCACATATCACAATGTACTCCAATTCAGTGTGGGAACTTGTAGATCAACCAGATGGGATAAAACCTATTAGTTGCAAATGGATCTATAAGAGGAAACGAGACTAAATCGGTAAGGTACAGACCTTTAAAGCTCGACTTGTAGCAAAGGGTTATACCCAAAGAGAGGGGGTGGACTATGAAGAAACCTTCTCTCCTGTTGCTATGCTTAAATTGATTAGAATACTCTTGTCCATTGCCACATTTTATGATAATGAAATTTGACAAATGGATGCTAAGACAACCCTTCTAAATGGCAATCTTGAAGAGAGTATCTATATGGCTCAACTAGAGGGGTTCATTGAATCGGATCACGTGGCACAATCAGAAGGCGACGCGTATGCGGGGGTCCCGGGTCGAGGCGCAGGTTATCGGATCGCTCGCGGGTCTCGGGCCGTTCGTAGGTTTTGGGCCGATCGCGGGTGATAGGTCGTTCGCGGGTGACAGGTCTGCCCGAATGAAGGAAAAATGTAGGTGGGCTGGGCTGGGCGTGTCGGCGTTGGACTGGGCTTGCGGGTCTCGGGTCGAGGCTACGAATTGGGCCATAACTGGGCTTACGCGTTTTAGGCTGAAGCGACTAGGCCGCGGGAGCCGTCGAGTACTGGTGATATGAACCAAAAGACATCAATCATACAATATACTTCAATGAAGATGTGAAGAAAAGGTTGACAAAATTATCAAAAGATGTTTCAATTCATGCCACATTGAAGAAGAATGAAGTTTGATTGTTGTAAATTTTAGGTGGGTTACAATTTAGAGTAATTTAAAGTTATTGTATTTTAAAACTTTTTATTTAATTTCGGTTACATTTACATAATGGCTAATTACGGCCATAAAGTATGAATGTTACAACTCTTGAATGTCTTTAAAAGTTTCATTTTTTAGGCTATATAAAGCCTTGTATGTTGTATTTGTAAGCACATTTGGAAAATATAGTAAAAGAAGCATTTGTGCTCTTCTTTAGCCAATGACTAAGTTTATTTGCAACTCTATGTTGTTTAGGTTGCATGTAGAATCATTCAAGCTCAACATGATCAATCTCGCTTGTGGAGTGATTTGAATCTCAAACAAGTTTTCTTGCGTTGAGATATGTGATCAACAAGAATCATTCAAGCTAGACAAGATCGATCTTGCTGGTGAAGTGATTCGAATCTCAAACAATGTTCTTGCCTTAAGATATTCCATCAACAAGGTAATCTGAATCTTACTCCTCTTGTAGTGATTTCTTATCTTATCAACTGGGCTGACCTAAGGTGATTGGGTAGATCTTTGGGTTGCGGGCTTCGTCT
Source organism: Cucurbita maxima (assembly GCF_002738345.1). Lineage (NCBI taxonomy): Eukaryota > Viridiplantae > Streptophyta > Magnoliopsida > Cucurbitales > Cucurbitaceae > Cucurbita > Cucurbita maxima. The sequence continues at coordinate 6,855 of NW_019272799.1, forward strand.
TCTTCACCCGATTGCCTGCGCATTTTTCTGGCGACTTTTCTCTCTCCTCATTAACTTTGTTTCGACGTCCTTTTTCCCTCCTTTTTCCTCTGTTCCCGAGTCTCTTCTTCCCCCTAACCCCGTTTTTGGTATAGATCTGGTTTGTAAATGCCTCACACTCCCGGATCTGGAGAAGTTCGGAAATCCAATGTTCTGTCTTCCTTGCCGATGGTGTTCAACATATAGGATTCGTCTAAATCTACCCTTGATGTGTGTAAAAGGTTATGAGATTACTTTTGTTGTGTAAAATGGAGGTTTTGACACCGATTTTGTATGGTTTGGCATCGCCGGCGTTTCGTCGGATTTTTCTTTTCCTCTTCGTTTTTTTCTCTATTTTTTGTTCCTTCCAGGTCAATTTAGGGTGGTTAAAGGTCGGGGTCGAGTTTTGTGGCATCCCAGCCTTCGACCGCCCTTTGTGGGTCGTGTGCGAGCGAAAACTCTGGCATTCGCCAGAGTTTTCAATTCTGCCAACAACCCCCCCTTTTTTTTAATCTAATCCGTTACAATTATAATATGTGAATTGTCTGTTAATACTTATGGTACGATGTGTTCAATGATATGTTTGAGATAGGATGCGAAAAGGATGCACTGAACGTAATGTAATGATAGGAGTAAGATATGTTGATGAAACGTTAAGGTTAGGTTACGTATAGAAGTGATATGGATATGATAGATTGATAAAAACGATATGGTCACAATCGATTGATAAAAGTATATGGTTAGTTTATGGGTAGAAAGGGATAAAATTATGATAGATTGATAGAACGATAGCGTTAGAATACGTTCCTGTAATGATATGATTAAGGCACGTTCATGAAACGATATCACTGAGTTAGGTATAAGAATGTTAAGGCTATGATAAACTAAGGAACGATAAGACCATGAAGTGTTTACGATACGATATGATTATGATACGACACGTGAATGACAGATATATATATATATATATATATCCATTGTGATATGATATGAGAATAATATAAAATATGTTATGGTACGAGACAAGTGATAAGTGACATGTTTATGATATGATATATTGTGATGGTATATGTTATGGTATGATAGGTATGAAATGTTACATCTTTCCATGTAAAGTTATGTGATGGATTTTTGTCTTGACTTGTAGATATCGCTAGGACATGATAGCATGCGAGCATTCCTTAACTTAGGTGGTCAAAAGTACATGTTAACGACCTCGAAAAAGCTTTTTTTATGAGTATGTATTGTATGTATGTATTTTATGTATTATATGCATGATTAAAATACAAATTGAGCAATATGGATGAGTATGTTATGCATGATGGATGAAATTACCAAAATGCCCCATGATAAAATTTCGTATGTATGTCGTTTTCTATGCTTTCCATTGCGTAGGAAATTATAATTGGTAAGAGCGACATGTGCTTCGCAAGCACTAGAGAATCTTGATAAGATTAAGACGCGATAGCGTGTGCAGAATCTTGATAAGGTCCATAGATTTCTAGTGGACTAAATATGATTAGAATCAAGAATGTCTGTCTCCTTAGCCACTTAAAAATATCAAAGTTGGGTGGAAAACTTTATTATTTTTAATTTCATAATGTTTGGAATTGTCAAATGGTCAAATTGACTTCGTCTTTGGTGGTGATTTAAGGGGGTCGAGATTAAACCATGGCCACAAACGTCATTTATGTGGAGTATAAATATCAAGAAATTGTTATGTAAAAATCAAATTTGTGGATGAATGAAATTGAGATCTCAAATTTAGACGTTTTCTTAGAAATTGAAACATCATATTTGTCATTTCTAAGTTTCAAGCAATTCTTGTGGTAGAATTGCATCCGAGCCATTCAATCAAGCCTTGATTAAGTTTGATTGCGGAGTGACTCGATTTAGAACAAGGTTTCCAAATCTTTCTTCTAGATCTTCGATCATAAGAGGTAATCTACGATCGAAGATCTAGAAGCAAGATTTGAAAACCGTGTTCTAAATCGAGTCACTCCGCAATCAAACTTAATCAAGGCTTGATTGAATGGCTCGGATGCAATTCTACCACAAGAATTGCTTGAAACTTAGAAATGACAAATATGATGTTCGGATTTCCAAGGAAAACATCTCAATTTGAGATCTGAATTACATTCATCCACGAATCTGATTTTTACATAACATATTGTTGGTATTTATAGTCTTCTGACAAAAGATGTTTGTGGCCGGGATTCAATCCCGATCCCCTTTAATCTCCACAAAAGACGAAGTCAATTTTGACCATTTGACCATTGCAAAATGAAAATGAAAAAAACCATAAAATCTTTTAACAAACGTTGATAGATTTGAGTGGTTAAAGAAATAAACTTGAAATCTATTAGACTTCACTCGTGTAGGTTTTAAAGTTTTCCAACTTCAACCGTGCAAATATTCAATTGTCCTTCGTCAATCGTATCAACTTCTAATTCTACAAATGATGGTTGAACCGATCCGATCCAATTTTGTAGATGAAGAATGAATGTTTGTTGAATCTTCTTCTCCTTCGATCGTGTAATAGGTCCAGTTGGAACATTTGGAACACCGTGATTCTTATCATTTTTCCCCTCTTCAAAAGGATTCATCCTCAAATCAGAAAAATCATCACCTACATCAAAAGAACTCAAGTCAGCAACATTGAAAGTAGAATGTACTTAAAAGTCTCCGGGAAGATCAATTTTATATGCATTGTTATTAATTCTTTTAAGGACTTGATAAGAGCCATCCCCTCTTGGATGTAACTTTGTCTTCCGTTGAGATGGGAATCGCTCCTTGCAAAAATGTATCCAAACCCAGTCACCAGGTTTAAAAATGATTTCCTTCTGTCCTCTGTTAATCCTTGAAGCAACCTTGAAATTTTGGTTCTCAATTCTCTCCTTCACCTCTTTGTGCAATGTTTTAATCAAGTCTGCTTTACTGGTGGCTGCGTCACTCACAAACATATTAGAAGGAATAGGAAGCAAATCAAGAGGTGTAAGTGGATAAATCCCCTCTTGGATGTAACTTTGTCTTCCATTGAGATGGAAATCGCTCCTTGCGAAAATGTATCCAAACCCAGTCACCAAGTTTAAAAATGATTTCCTTCCGTCCTTTGTTAATCCTTGAAGCAACCTTGAAATTTTGGTTCTCAATTCTCTCCTTCACCTCTTTGTGCAATGTTTTGATCAAGTCTGCTTTACTTGTGGCTTCGTCACTCCAAACATATTAGAAGGAATAGGAAGAAAATCAAGAGGCGTAAGTGGATTAAATCCATAAACAACTTCGAAGTCAGGAGTGGACTCTTGGGCAAGTGCCATAGATGTCGTCCTCAACTCTTTTGTTTTAAAATGTTTTGAGTTAGTTTCTTATTTTGTGTTTTAAATATTGTCGTGCTATAAATTACTTATGTGCGCACACTATTTTGTTATAATATTGTCTCACCCTCTGATCGCCTTCATGATTCCATTAGTCTCAGACCTCTAAAGGTGTTCAATCCTAAGTCTCGACCCACCAACCTATGTCCTTACCCTAGACTTAACTCGATTTTGTTGCTTATTCTCAAAAGAGAGGGATCACACAATCATTAACCAGGAGTCACACATGCTCAATGGGGCGATAACATCCATCCAGCACCCAGAGTGCTGATAAATAAACATCTCATCCATTGTCATAGCATGATTACTTACACCATCAGTAAAGTATATCAAGACAGTATATTGGGTAAGACAAGAAATTTCAACAACTAGCAAGTATGTTTTCACTCTTAGTAAGTTTCCTAGGTAGTTGTTAATCAAGAATACCTAGGATAAATTTTACTAACATGCATTCATAAGCAAGCGAATTGTACAAGTATTGCTTCGTAGTTTTTCGTGTTGTTACTTACAGATTTGTCATGTGCCTTCTCGAGTAGGATTACAGGACAAACAGAAAGTCCATACACGTGCTCACGTGCTTTTCAAGCACAAAAGATATTCTCTACGCGCGTTACATCTGGCGGTGGTACAATCAGGGGGACGCGTGTCATTGGTTAGTGAACAGGTCGGGTAAAATTTTGAGCACGTGGATCGAATTCCAGTTCTTTGGTACTGTTTGAGTTACAGAGGGTAGACTGGGTCATGTGCGGTTTAGCGAGTAAAGTGGTGTCTCACAACAAGTCCTCATTGACGGGTTGGCCCATCATTCTTGCCACGTTGTGATACATTTCAACTTTTTGCTAATACGCTTCTCTTTCTCGTCGCCAGCAGCGTATCCACAGTCGATTCTTCCAACGTTCAATTTTTCAAGATTTCGCTGAGCAACGCATCTCAATCTTTTTTTTTTGGATTGCTTTTTATCTTCCAATCGTTAACTAGAAATGACTTGGTTTATTCACGAAAAATAAAGATTTATAATCAACCAATTTGATGCCATTTTTTTTTAATTTTTAAGAAGAAAGAGACGAAAAATAAAGATTTATAATCAACCAATTTGATGCCATTTTTTTTTAATTTTTAAGAAGAAAGAGACCATAATAATTGAGTTCAAATTTTAAAAAAAAATATATTTTCTTATCAAAATTATAAGTCTCTCGAATCTAATTCTAAAACAAATCATGGTCGAGTTTCAACACGAAACTTGTAAGAATCCTTTCC
>NW_019272800.1:0-10740 GCF_002738345.1 Cucurbita maxima
CCATACATGAAGCAATTGAGCTGTCCATCATGCTTATGATAATTTAAAATTTAATCTCTCAAATAAAATGAAAAGGGATTTAATCATCAATTTATTTAATTTTTATTTATTTATTATTATTTTGTAGTTATTGACAGTTGGCTTGGTTGTTTAAAGTGGAACAAAGAACATGTGCATTCATGGACATGCACCAAACCAACATGGATCCAACTCATTGGTAGTTGTCAAATTGTTTTTTTTTTTTCTCAATTTGTGGTTGTGAAATTTTTTCCATTATTTTCATTTAAATTTCGGTTAAATTATAAAAATAAAATATTTTTAAATTTTCAATTTTTCATCAGCGGTTTATATTTTATTTATTATGATTAATTAAATTATTAAATTTTGGCTAAACTATTAATAAATAAGAAAATGGCTAAAATAAAAATATAATTAATAAAATCCAAGTAATATTACATGTAATATTTTATAAGTTTGTGTATAAATATATTAAACAATAATATGATCTGTATAACCAAGGGGAAGCCTAAAAGCGTCTTTTCCCCCAAACACCAAGCCTTTCGTATATTGAGACTATTTATTTATTTATTAATTTATTTATTTTCATGTCGGCAAATAATTGTTCTTATTTGCTTCTCCCTTATAGCAGCTCATGAACTTTGCTATGAATTCTGTATAAGAAAATTAAGAAATAGAAAGACTTTTTTTATTAATAATTTATATTTTAAAATATTGAAATTAAAAAAAAAAATTAAGAAATTCTGAAATATATAGATATATAATATTTTTTTTATTAACATTTTTTTTCAGACAACCTTTTAAAAAAAATAAAAGAATAAAAAATAAATTTTTTGTCACACATAAACAAAATTTAAATATAAAACTTGATTAAAAATCAATTTTATACTATAATATATATATATATATATATATATATATATATATATATATATATATATATATATATATATATATATATATATATATATATNAAGAAATTCTGAAATATATAGATATATAATATTTTTTTTATTAACATTTTTTTTCAGACAACCTTTTAAAAAAAATAAAAGAATAAAAAATAAATTTTTTGCCACACATAAACAAATTTAAATATAAAACTTGATTAAAAATCAATTTTATGCTATAATATATATATATATATATATGAAATTTTACATATTAATTTTAAAAAAAATATATATATTTATTTATTTATTTTGTAGGTTAATTATAATTTACCTTCAATCTTCAAGAAGTGGTTAACGTTCTTTCTCATAGGATCATGCAACTCTTTGATCACTGCTTCTTCCCCATTGCCTTTGTCAGTGACAAATGGTTTTTCCTCCATTTTCTGAAATTCAAATTAATATTTCTTCCCCATTGCCTTTGTCAGTGACAAATGGTTTTTCCTCCATTTTCTGAAATTCAAATTAATATCCACATTATTATTATTATTATATATTTCCATTCAATATTTATATTTCAATTTATAATAAAATGGAAAAATAAAAAGAAAGAAAAATTACATTATAATCGGCATAGAAACTTTCGACTCGACGCTGTAATTCTTCGTCCAAGAACTTCTTTAATTCGTCTACTAGAGTCTGTACGTACATACATTACAAACATAAATATAGAAAAAGAAATCTCAATAAAATAATTATTTATTTATTTAATAATTTTAAAATAATTATTTAAAAAATGGGAAAAATAAATAAGAATTTACCTTAAAAATGAAATTGGGGGAGACATCGTATTCAATAAGCTTTTTTAGCTTTCCACGAACAATATACAGCCTGCACCCACAAATATAAACATTGTTTTTAAGAAAATTTTAAATTTTATTTATTTTTATATTTGTTAGAATTAGAAAGAGAAAAAATTTTAAAATATTATTATTATTATTATTGATTTTTTTTTTATTTATTTAACACCCACTAATTAAAAATATTTGAAAAATCCAAACAAAAATTTAAAAACTAAGCTGCCATTGATAATTATATGGTTTTTTTTTTATTTTTAAAAATTACGCCCATAAATACTATTTTCACTTCGTTTTATTGTCTTGGTATTTACTTTTTACATTTATTTAAGAAATAATTTTTAAAATTTGATAAAGAATTCAAATATTTAAGGATATATATATAGAAAAAAAATAATAAAATAGTTATCAAACAAACCTAAAATTCGTTTTTAATTTTTAATTTTGGTTTAGAATTTAATTGATTTTTTTATTTAAAAAGTGAGAAATTAATCAATAATTGAGCATATTATCAAATGAGGTTAAAAATTAATTAATAAAAATTTTAAAATCTTTAACGAAAAATAATATTTAAATAATGGTTGGAGATGTAAAATTACTGTTTTGGGCTTTGCTCCTCGACGATCTTCTTAGCAACATCTGCAATATCATCTTCCCAACCCGTCAATAATTTATTCTCATCTTCTTCAAACAAGCGACTGCAAATTAATCATTAATTTCTTCATCAAAACCTCAATTTATTATTGAATAATAATAAATTAATTAATTAAAAATAAATTCCTAACCTTTTTTTCCACGAAGCCTCCAATGATCGAATGGCTTGTCGGAGGTTGTTCTTGGAATTGTCGGCGATTCTCTCTGCCATTCGACGCGACAAGTCGAATTCTTGTTGTTTTGCTATGTATTCCAGAACTTCCACTATCTATTTTCATTATCATAATAAAAATCAATTATTTATTTATTTAGAAAATAAAAATATTTATTTTTTAAAAAGAATTCCATTTATGGTAAAAAAAACACACTCTAAGAGAGTGTTCTTCTGTTATAAACTCATAATCATTCTCTAAATTAGTCGATATCGGACTTTCATCATCCAATAATCTTATATGATTGATCTTTGTAATACATATTAGCTTATGTTAAAGAAAATACCTTTAAAATATTACATTTTTACCCATATCCTCGAGTTTAGTTCATATTTATATTTTTACACAGTTACTTCTTAATTTAAATATGATCATACATAAATTTTAATTAATTATGATATTAATTAATAAGATCATACATAAATTTTAATTAATTATGATATTAATAAAAAAGGAGTGACAATTAATTAATTTAAAAGAATTAAATCCAAAATTCAAGAGTAAAAATGAAATATTTTGAAAATTAGAGATTAAATATAAAATTAACTCGAAATTAATAAATATTTTGAAATATAGTGACCAAATAGAAAAACTCGAAAATCAAAAATGTATATATATATATATATATTCTAATTGTTTAAAATAAAAAAATGAGAAAAAAGGAAAAAAAAATGTGACCTCTTGCTTTGAAGGCGGGGAGAGATGAACGTGAGTGCATAAAGAGCTAAGAAGAAGAAGCTTAGAGACATCAGAGCAACAGAAGAAGATTTTGCTGCACCCTTTGTTCCTCTCAATTGCCCATTTTACATACATTAGGGTTTCATTTGATAGCTGATCTGCTTCACATAACAATATCCCTACACCCATGCATTATAAATGTTGTAAGTAGCATATTATGCCTCGTTCACCTATGTTCGGTCCTTCTATCAGCCTCGAAATAAAATAGCAGACATTTGAATCAACAACAATAGAATTTCTCGAGCTATGTTTAGGTCAATAGTTAAACTTATGACCTATCATGTAACAGTCCAAGTCTATCGCTAACGTATATTGTCCATTTTAGCTCGTTATATATCGTCATTAGTCTCACGGTTTTAAAACGCATATGTTTCGTTCCTCTCTCCAACTGATGTAAAATCTCACAATCCAATCCACCCCCTTGGGGACCAGCGTTCTCACTAGCACACCGTTCAGTGTCTAGCTCTGATACCATTTATAACAACTCGAGCCCACTACTAACATACATTGTCCGCTTTGACCCGTTACATATCATCGTTAGCCTCACTTTTTTTTAAAATGTGTTTACTAGAGAGAAGTTTCTGCACTGCTATAAGAAATGTTTTGTTCCCCTCTCCAACCGATGTGGGATCTCACAATTCAATCTACCCCCTTAGGGACCAGCGTTCTCATTGGCACATCGCTCGATGTCTAGCTTTACATACCATTTATAACAACTCAAGCCCACCACTAGCATATATTATCAGCTTTGGTCGGTTACGTATCATCATTAGCCTCACAATTTCTTTAAAATGTGTCTATTAGAGAGAAATTTCTACACCATTATAAGGAATGTTTCGTTCACTTCTATCTCACACATTCATAAAACATTAAGAATCAAATACGAAAAAATGAAAATTTGAACATATGATAACCAATCATAAAAAGACAAATATTAATAAATCGACTCTTTACGGTTTTTTTTCTAATTCAAACTCTTCACTCTTTAACTAATGATATATGTTTTAACCCGTTGCACTATGTTCAAATTGAAATTTTTTACTATATAGTCGAGATATATTTAGATAAAAAAAAAATACGATTAATTAGTTAAATTAACGCATGTACGTAGTACCTCGACATCTGGCATGATTACATGGCAAAGGGGATTGAGTTTCTTTGATGAGCTGGTCAATGACTTGTTTCTCAAAGCCTTTGGTTTGTGAGAGATTGACTTCCACACAATGAGATGATTCCTTCACCTTTACTTCAATGCTCCCCACCATTTCACTCTGCCACGTCACACAGCTTCAACTTATTTAACCAACACCCCTCCACGTCATTAAATCCATTCTTCTTTTTATAGCAAGTTTAATTAAATGAAAAGAAAAAAAGAACAAAAATATTATTTAAATGTAAAAAAACATTTTTAAAATATAGAGGTAGAGTTTGTAATTGCATGGTCCTTAAGGGGCACACTTGTAATTCAACCAAAGAATATATATATATATACACATAGAAGGGAAAATAAAACCCACCTTCAAGGCAAAAACTCTACCAACTTCCTTAACCTGTGGAGAAATAAAAGAATAAATAAATAAATAAAAGAGTAAGCCAAATTCCATATTTAAAATATAAAAGGAAAACTACTTATAAAATTTTAATTATTTCAAATAATTCAATAAAATAGAATCATAGAACTCGAGCCCAACTAAAAAAAACAATACTCGAGATATTGTTCACTTTGAGCATAAGCTCTCGTGATTTTCCCAAAAGTCCTCATATATATTAATGAAGATAGTATTCCTCACTTATAAGCTCATGATCTTCCACTAAATTAACCAATGTGCGACTCATTCCCAATAATCCTCAACAATCCTCCCCTCGAACAAAGTACATTATAAGCCTCCTCTAAGATTTATGGAGCTCTCGAATAGCCTCTCTTTAATCGAGGCTTGACTTCTTTCTTTGAAGCCCTCAAACAATATCACCGTATAAGTATATTTCTACACATCACCATTAAATTTTTTACAATTTATCATAACAATACTAAATTGAATAAGATATATATTATGCATTTTTATGATACGGAAATGATATAATAAGATAAGAGATTAATTAAGGCATACTGACAATACACCTCCATTGCTTGTTCACCGAAAGCCTGTCTGAGCATAGCTTGAATCATCGTCCTTTTCCCAACTCCCGGCGGTCCTTCGAATATATAATGCCCACAACCCTTCTCCTCCACCACTTTCTTCAACTCACACGCCGTTTGCCGATTGCATATAAAATCCTCCAGCACTTTTGGCCTGTACTTATCCCCCCACGTGTACCTTTCCTTCTCCTTCTCCTTCTCCGACGCCTCCCCTCCGCCGTCCACCCCCACTCCACTCCTTCCCTCTCTCCGCCCGTACATTACTAATCTCTCCCTCAACAGCTTCTCTTCCTTCTCCGTCGCCAACCGCTCAATCTTCTCCGGAGACGACGAAGTAGCCAACGACGTCGTTTTACCAACAACTGTTGTCGTCGTTGGAGTTTCGTGTTGATGATGAGCTGGCGGCTTCTTATTGGGTTTTCCTATGAGGCATGGGGCCCACTCCTTGAGTTTGGAAACGACGGCGTATGAGAGAGAGGTTTGAGTTTGGGCCGTGGTTGTTGAGCTGGCGTAGTGGTGGGGACCAGTGGTGACGTGGGTGGTGGTGAGTGGGCCATGGTGGTAATTGATGGCGAGGGAGGAGTCAGTGAGGCCGCGGTAATAAGGGCTGGATTTAAGGGGGGTTTTATCGAGGTCGTCGATTCGTTCGTTGTGGGCTTGGAGGCTTTCTTCCGTCAAGTCGGAGTTCCGGGAGAAGAGGTTCAGGCGGGCTAGGAGTTTGGCTAGCTTTGTGGACCAGGAGGATTTTGAGGAGGAGGAGGCTGTGGAGATGCTCCAATGGCGGCGTTGGCGGCGGCGCGTGTTGGAGTCTGACAAGGAGCGGCGGAGAGAGGAAGAGGAGGAGAAGTTGGGTTGTTGTTGTGTGGCAGCCATGAAGATCAAGTCGGGAGGAGGAGACGGCGGAGGAGATCAGGAGAGATGAAAAAGTCGTACGTTTCCATTTGAAAGGGAGAGAAAAGGCTGGGAATGAGAAATGAGGTTTATAGGAAAGTTTTGAAAAAAAAGAGTATATTCTTTTTAACAAATTATTATTATATTTTAAAAAGTATCTTATAAATTAACTAATATTAAATTCAAACAAAATTAAAATTAAAACACACAATAAAGTATTAAATGACAAGATTTTAAATAAACTTTTACCTTTTAAATTAAAATTGAAATTTAGTGATTTATTAAATAAACTTAAAATTAAAATAATTTTTAAACCAAATTTAAAATATTATATATAATACCCAATTTTTATAAAATATGTTGAACAAAACTTGAGAATCTATTAAATTAAAATAAAATAAAATATAATTTTAAATTTAAATATTTAATTATTTTAATGGGAGCCGATATTGTTTGGAGGGGGTGGAGAATACAAAGGAGGCGATAAAAGCCATGCATAATTTTCAACAGCTTTGTTTGCGTTTCCGGAGGCAGGCGGAATAAGCAATGGATCGAGTTTGAATTTTCAATTTAATTTAATTTTTTTATAAGCTATCAGTAATAGTTGTAGTTCAATAATTTAAATATAAATCATCCGTCCAAATATTAGAAATTCAATTTTTTAATTTAAAATTTTTTGAGTTGTTGATTTGATTTATATTATTATTACGTCTTATTTAAATAAAAAATTCATTAATTAAAGATTGAAACTGAAATACGGTTAGATATATTTAAAAAAAAAAAATAGTATTGGGCCGAAAGATTATGGGCCTTGAGTCCACGTTAAGCCTTTAATGGGCCGGGCTTTGCACGAACTCATTTGGGCCCATTTGATTAATTGAAATTGAAACAAATGCTACGCAAATCAAAGTAAGTGATTCTGAGTTCGAACCGGATTTAGACCGGTGTATAGAATTTCCTTAATATTTTCCTGCATCCCCGTTCATGTAACCTACTTATTTTGAATTACCTCTACGAGTAAATACTTATCTAATTAGTCTATGTATGCAACTAACTAGTTCCTTACCGAACCACCTTTAATGGCTTATCGCTAGTAAAGATAGTTGACAGTTTTCTAGCGCTTCATCATTTAGATCGAAGGCTCTTGTGTCAAGACACATTGTCAAAACTTAGCTCGATGAAGGGGCCATTAATTAACTTTCAAAAAATTGAAGAATGAATATGGCACCGAGTGACTTGAATTTCTCATAGAAGGTGCTGCTAACACCATAAAACAGAGAAATGTTTCGGTCCATATTCTGTATGGGCGTTAGAGCATTGAACATGATGATGTCATCCTCAGCTTCTTCAGACTTATCTTGCTTAGAATTTCAACTTTAATATTTTTATCTTTAATATCTGATATTATTAAATTAAGATTAAAAATTATACTTATAGCTTTGACGTAATTGATTTATATTATCATTTTTTTAAAAAGAATATTAAGAAAAAGCACTTATGGGTCTAATCACCTTTAAGACAACCTAAGCTACCATTCCCATACATTATATTATATTATATATGTATATATATATATATATTTCTCCTATATTTATTATTATTATTATTATTTTCTTTTTTTTTTAATCTCTTCATGGCTGGCTTAGACTTGGGCTTTGCTTCTCACTTTGTTAATCAATTTCAGCACCCTTCCGTCGATCTCCGCCTGCAGCGGCGGCCGGATGCCGACGAAGGTTACGGCCAGTTTCACGACGGTGATGAAGACCACAACATCTCACAACAACCCAACTCCGGCGGAGAAATTATGGGTCGCCGCCCGAGAGGCCGACCGCCCGGTTCGAAAAATAAACCGAAGCCACCGGTTATTAGTACCAGAGAAAGCGTTAACACCCTTCAAGCCCACGTCCTGGAAGTCAACACTGGTTGCAATGTGTTTGACTCGATCGCCACGTATGCTCGGAAATGCCAACGTGGCATCTGTATCCTGAGCGGTACTGGCACCGTCACTAATATTACCTTGCGACAACCTGCGACCGGTAGCGCCGTTATCACACTCTCCGACAGGTATGTTAAACTCAAAATTTTATAGATTAATAATTAGGTTAGTTTTAATTTTAATTTTTTTAATTTATTACAAAGTTAATTGAATTTCATTAAATTTTGTTGGATGATGAAAGTTCCACCTAGGTTAATTTAGGGAATGATCATGGTTTATAAAGGAAAAATACTAACTCTATTTGTATAAAACTTTTTGGAAAACCCTACAGTAAAACCATGAGAGCTTATGGTCAAGGTAGACAATATCATACCATTGTGGAGAGTCGTGTTCGTCTAACATGGTATCAGAGTCATGCCCTAAACTTAGCCATGAGTTTATAACGGGGAACTCTAATGTAAATCCATAAGAACTTATGTTCAAATTAGACAATATCATACAATTGTGGAGAGTCGTGTTCGTCTAACAAATTTGATCTATAATTGCAGGTTTGAGATATTATCTTTGTGGGGTTTGTTTTTGCCTCCGCCGGGGGCGACGAGTTTGAGTATCTTTCTCTCCGGAGGGAAAGGGCAGGTTATCGGAGGGAAGGTTGTTGGCTCTTTGATTGCGTACGGACCGGTGATTGTCATCGCTTCGTCGTTTACCAATGTTGGTTATGAGAGGCTGCCGTTGGACGANGAATACAAAGGAGGCGATAAAAGCCATGCATAATTTTCAACAGCTTTGTTTGCGTTTCCGGAGGCAGGCGGAATAAGCAATGGATCGAGTTTGAATTTTCAATTTAATTTAATTTTTTTATAAGCTACCAGTAATAGTTGTAGTTCAATAATTTAAATATAAATCATCCGTCCAAATATTAGAAATTCAATTTTTTAATTTAAAATTTTTTGAGTTGTTGATTTGATTTATATTATTATTACGTCTTATTTAAATAAAAAATTCATTAATTAAAGATTGAAACTGAAATACGGTTAGATATATTAAAAAAAAAAATAGTATTGGGCCGAAAGATTATGGGCCTTGAGTCCACGTTAAGCCTTTAATGGGCCGGGCTTTGCACGAACTCATTTGGGCCCATTTGATTAATTGAAATTGAAACAAATGCTACGCAAATCAAAGTAAGTGATTCTGAGTTCGAACCGGATTTAGACCGGTGTATAGAATTTCCTTAATATTTTCCTGCATCCCCGTTCATGTAACCTACTTATTTTGAATTACCTTTACGAGTAAATACTTATCTAATTGGTCTATGTATGCAACTAACTAGTTCCTTACCGAACCACCTTTAATGGCTTATCGCTAGTAAAGATAGTTGACAGTTTTCTAGCGCTTCATCATTTAGATCGAAGGCTCTTGTGTCAAGACACATTGTCAAAACTTAGCTCGATTAAGGGCCATTAATTAACTTGAAGAATGAATATGGCACCGAGTGACTTAAATTTCTCATAGAAGGTGCTGCTAACACCATAAAACAGATAAGTTTCGGTCCATATTCTGTATGGGCGTTAGAGCATTGAACATGATGATGTCATCTTCACCTTCTTCAAGCTTAATATTTTTATCTTTAATATATGATATTATTAAATTAAGATTAAAAATTATACTTATAGCTTTGCATCATTAAATAAATTTATTAATTTAAAGAAATTATTCCTTCGTTGACGTAATTGATTTATATTATCATTTTTTTAAAAAGAATATTAAGAAAAAGCACTTATGGGTCTAATCACCTTTAAGACAACCTAAGCTTTATATTATATTATATATGCATATATATATATTTCTCCTATATTTATTATTATTATTATTATTTTCTTTTTTTTTTAATCTCTTCATGGCTGGCTTAGACTTGGGCTTTGCTTCTCACTTTGTTAATCAATTTCAGCACCCTTCCGTCGATCTCCGCCTGCAGCGGCGGCCGGATGCCGATGAAGGTTACGGCCAGTTTCACGACGGTGATGAAGACCACAACAACTCACAACAACCCAACTCCGGCGGAGAAATTATGGGTCGCCGCCCGAGAGGCCGACCGCCCGGTTCGAAAAATAAACCGAAGCCACCGGTTATTAGTACCAGAGAAAGCGTTGACACCCTTCAAGCCCACGTCCTGGAAGACAACACTGGTTGCAATGTGTTTGACTCGATCGCCACGTATGCTCGGAAATGCCAACGTGGCATCTGTATCCTGAGCGGTACTGGCACCGTCACTAATATTACTTTGCGACAACCTGCGACCGGTAGCGCCGTTATCACACTCTCCGACAGGTATGTTAAACTCAAAATTTTATAGATTAATAATTAGGTTAGTTTTAATTTTAATTTTTTTAATTTATTACAAAGTTAA
>NW_019272801.1:0-861 GCF_002738345.1 Cucurbita maxima
TTAGATCTCAACCATTAGATCTCCTCCAAAATTTGATATGAACTAGAACGAACATGCACGGATCATCATATCCAACGATTAGTATTCAAAGCCAAGGTCGGTAAGGCTATGATCGGAGTTGATATCTCCGAAAAATTATCCAGAAAGTTCGATCTCTAAATAACGAAGATTCTGGAGCTCTCAATGTCGGTTTAAGCTCCTCCTATAAAGTCTGAAGTAGGAGCAACAATACGGAATAAGAATTGAGAAAGTTTGATCCCCTAATCAAAGACAATAAGCGTTTAGATTATGGGCCTCCTACTCTAAGATTTCTTCCAAAATCGAGAGTAATCCTCCACCATTTCTCTTCGAACTTCTAAATAACGAAGATTCTGGAGCTCTCAATGTCGGTTTAAGCATCTCCTATAAAGTCTGAAGTAGGAGCAACAGTACGAAATAATAATCGAGAAAGGTCGATCCCCCAATCGAAGGCAATAAGCGTTTAGATTATAGGTCTCCTACTCTTAGATTTCTTCCAAATTCGAGAGCAATCCTCCACCATTTCTCTTCAAACTTATTCCTACAGTTTCTCAACAAGATTACCCACAAGTTCTATGGAGTAATAGAGTGTTGAAAGTGCCCAGAAACCATTCCCCCAATTCAATCTGCCATTGAAGAACTTGAAGAAAAACTTGAAAATCCAATCCGAGGATACATGATGACTCGTCGAGCAAAAATGGTTCCAATAAGTTTCGGCACCTCCAAGGAATGCTTCCATAGAAGACCACGAAGAAAAATAACCTCGAGAGCGTGTTGAATTAAAGGAAATAGGTTTCGAAATTAAATTAGGGATAAGAGTCGAATTCCTATCTACGATCTCTT